>NC_139572.1:0-162572 GCF_965112155.1 Podarcis liolepis
CCAACCCCCGATACCCCAACCCCAACCCCCCAACCCCACCCCACCCCCAACCCCAACCCCAACCCCCAACCCCAACCCAACCCCAACCCCAACCCCAACCCCAACCCCAACCCCAACCCCAACCCCAACCCCAACCCCAACCCCAACCCCAACCCCAACCCCAACCCCAACCCCAACCCCAACCCCAACCCCAACCCCAACCCCAACCCCAACCCTAACCCTAACCCTAACCCTAACCCTAACCCTAACCCTAACCCTAACCCTAACCCTAACCCTAACCCTAACCCTAACCCTAACCCTAACCCTAACCCTAACCCTAACCCTAACCCTAAAACCCTAAAACCCTAAAACCCTAAAACCCTAAAACCCTAAAACCCTAAAACCCTAAAACCCTAAAACCCTAAAACCCTAACCCTAACCCTAAAACCCTAACCCTAACCCCCTAACCCCCTAACCCCCTAACCCCCTAACCCTAACCCTAACCCCTAACCCCAACCCTAACCCTAATCCTAAAACCCTAACCCTAACTCCCTAACCCCCTAACCCCCTAACCCCCTAACCCCCTAACCCTAACCCTCACCCTCACCCTCTAACCCTCTAACCCTCACCCCCACCCTCTAACCCTCACCCTCTAACCCTCACCCTAACCCTCACTAAAACCCTAAAACCCCAACCCAAAAACCCTAACCCATAAACCCTAAAACCAACTCCATCCTCGACACCAACCCTTAAAACCCTGAAACCCAAAACCCTAAAAACTTAACACCCTAAACCCTAAAACCCCCAATCCCAAATCCCTAAAACCCAAAACCCAAAAAACCCAGAAACCCAAACCTGATCCCCAAGCCGAACCAGTACCAAAACCAGAAGCCGAACCCAAACCCCAATCCCCTAAACCCTGATCCAGAACCAAAACCGGAACCAGAGCCAGAACCCGAATCCGAGCCAGAACCAGAAGCAGAACCCGAGCCAGATCTCGAACCAGAGCCAGAACCAGAACCACATCCAGAACCTGAACCAGAACCAGAACCCCAACCCTAAGCTGAACAACAACCCCAACCCTATCCATAGCAAAAACCCAAACCCGAACCAGAACAAGAACCCCAACCGTAAACCGAACAAGAACCGAAAACCGAACCTGAACCAGAACCCTAACCCTGAACCCCAACCCTTACTCCAACCCCTACCCTAACCCTAACCCAAACCCAAGCTCCAAACAGCACCCAAACCCCAACACCAAGCCCAACACCAGCACCCTAAAATCGTAACCCTAACACCCCAGAACCGAAACCCCAACACCCTAAAACCGTATCCTTGAATCCCCAACCCAAATTACTCAATGCTAAATTCTTAAGCCACGCACCCGAATGCCCAATTTCCAAATCCCAAAATCAGAAGCCTGGAACCTAAAACCCTAAACATTAGCCACTAAAGAGGAGACCGAATTCCTTAAACCCATAATCTTAATTCCCAAAGCTTACATCCGGAACCTGAAAGCAAAATACTTGTTCAAAAAACCAAAGGAACCACACGTAATGCTCAAAACATAAAGTACGAAAGCCAAATTAAGAATCCTTTACCAGAAAACCCAAAGAACAGTATTTTAAACAAGAAACCTAGAGTTCAGAACCCCAATCCCAAAGGAGAAAACCCAAAACATAAATCCCCAAATTCGGAAACCGAAAACCCAACCCTAACCCCATAATCCCCCAACCCCAGAACCCCAAATCCAAGTACACCAACCACCTCTCCTACAGCAATTAACCGAAATGCCGTAATGCACCATAGGAAACTTAAAGCCTAAGCAGACTGACCTCATCAAGCTCTAATGATCTCATCAAAATTTTGTTCCTACCTTTCTCAGGATGGGCGCTTCTCCTCCTCATCCATTCCGGTGATGAATGTGCGATGTAGACATTATCTATTATTGAAAGGAATGGAAGACTGATCAGGTGGGAGAAGGCAGAGCGTTCTCTCCTTCTTCCCCTTTTTCATCAAAGTGTGCTCAAGGAAGCGCACCCACTTCTGGATTCCTTGACTTCCCCACCCATCCCCTTTCCATGTCCATTTCGGCTAATGCACATAACCAAAGGGTGATAAGACATCCCCAAAAATCAACAAAAAGGGATCAATCGAAGCCGAAACATAGAACAAACATTGAACCCGAATGTTCACTGTTGCACGGTACAATCTGGAGTATAAGGCGGTCACTCATTTATCGTATTGCTCTGCGTGACAGTCAGTGAAGATGGAAGCATATAACTTTTATGTGTCACATCCTAAATTATTGTAACTTTGCCATCATGAAAATATCCAGGAGGCTCAAGACTACCCCATGCAAAACTGTAAAGTCATTTTAATAACAATTCACTGCACGTCACTTCGTTGGTTATTGGGGATGAGGCAAAGCCGCACTTGGGTGGCATAAATGCATCAGGAGTGGGTTTTTTTTTTTAAATGGTATTTAACGTTAAATGTTAATATGTCTTCTACTTTGTTTCTCCCTTACCTTCATGACTTTTCCTCCATCTCCCCTTCTCCCGTCTTGCGCAGTTTCCTCTTCCACCTTTTTAGAGCACGAATCCAGCAGAGCAGACCTGAGAAATATCATTAATATCAATCAATTACACAATATTCTAAAGAGGGGACCACATCAAAAAAAAAACATGTTTGTCTATCTTTGGCAGCTATGTAAAAAAGTATTAGTTCAGAAAGGAGTCGCCCATCTCTCTATTGTAAAAATGCTAGAAAATTTTTTTCCCCATCTTTTTTCTGGTTTAAAATTACCGATTTACTTCCCCAACAATCTTATAATGAAGCATCTAGCTAAAAGGAACCCCAAGGGTAATCAATTCCCACCCGCCGCAAGGGAGGAATCTCCGAAGAAACCACAATATTTTTAATTAAAATTTAAAAAATTATTAAAAAGTGATGGAATTGGCATCTTGAGAAATTAGCTTTCTACAGAAGCACTGCTTCAAGCAGTTTGCTATACATTAAGGGCGGACTGAGGGGGAAATCATTAACAATCTTCCCCTTTTTTTAAAAAAAAAAAAAAAATAAGTTGCCTGTTCACAGCCAATTACTCTGGATTTGCCCTCCCTCCCCCCCCCCCAAGTCCAATAGGTAATTAAAAGATAATGCTAAGGCTTAGTGGGGAAGAGGCCATTTCCCCCCTCTAGTTTGTTGTGATTTTTAATACTAAAAATAATGCAAGGTTTATTGAAGTTATGAAAGTATTACTGTTTCCCAGACACCATCAGAATATTTTTTAAAAAGCGACAAAACAAAACATACCACAAACTTCCCCTACCCTTTCACATTTACAGTAATAAAATTAATGATATTATTAATCTATTACTCTTTTCCAGTCACAAATAGTATTTAAGAAAAGGGGAGCAAAAAATTCAAAATTCCCCTCACACTTTCATAGAAACACGCATTACAGTAAGAAAAAGTCTAAAATAAAGGACAATTATCATTTCTTCCTCTCCCTCAGCAGAATAACGAGTAATTCGACAAAACGTTTTAAATTACAGTCTTCCCTAAGCCCTCTTCTTAAATCAATGATAATAATAATTGTATTACATATCAGTTACAAATATAATTCAGGAAGGAATTGTTATAACCCATTATCATCATTTTCCCCCTTCTCCCCACAAAAGAGTCTTAAAATACCACCCAAACTCACGCGCTTCCTTGGATGAAATGGCGAAGGACCAGAGACGCTGAAGAGAAAAGCGCGCCGAAGGCTAGGACCCGCCCACAGCCTGAACTGGGATTGGCCGCACGGTCGACCTATCGCAGTAGAATGCCATCAACCAACATGGCGGCGAAGGCGACGCTTCTCCCTTTCTTCCCCCCTTCTTCCACGTCCAGTTACCCTGTTCAAATATGGACGCCCTAGGCAGCCCCTCTCTCTGCGCACGCGCCCAGCATTTTCACCACCAGCAATCTCGTCGGCGCTATGTCGGCCCTCGGGCCAATGTCTGGTAGGTCGATGGGCGGGGCCATGCCTTGCGCGCCTTTTTTCGAGCGTTTTGAGCTTGGCGCGCACTTTCCCGCTTTTATTCCTCGCAGGTGTTTCTCAGCCGTTTCTCCTCAGCGGTTTCCCACGCCCTGGACGCCAAGTAAGTGTAGGCGCGTTTCTATTTCTGTAAATGATTATTAGCAGTACTGTTTAAATTATTTCCATTTTTATTATTAGGATATGCGTGGCGGATTTTGCAGTTCAGTTTGTTACGTCCCTTTTTTAATATTTTGTGTTGAGCAGCTGGGGAATGGAATGGGAATAAATGAGGAACATCCTTCAAGTTTAAATTGTTATTATTCTAATTTCAATGGTTTTTATGCTAAAGGGGAGAGGGAAGTTTGTTGAAAAATTTTTTATTTTAAAATTTAAAACATACTCTGTTGGTTGCTTGCAAATAGAAATAATTCAATTTTAGGTAATGTATAATTATTATTGTTATTAACAATCAAACCCACCCAAGTGTGGCACCCAAAGCCTAAACAGCATGGGATTTTTATTTCTCCCAATTAGTGGGAGAAGCAACTCTAGAGGAAAGAGCTGTGGTAATATTAACTATAACTATTAATTATTATTTATGTACAGTAAATGATCAAGTGTTCATCGCTTTTCCTCTCAGGCTGTCTTAAACGTTTTGAGAACTGTACCTGAACAATGTATTGTACTGTTCTGCCACTGCTTCAACCTTTTTTTTTCAACCAGCAAATTCCTCCAGATCCCAGTTACACCAATATTATTATCATTATCAGTAGTATTAGTTCCAGTATTAGTATTATATCTTTTAAAACGAAATAAACCCTTTGTTGTACATTTGCGGATTCCATCCTTACTGCGTGATGGACCGAAAAAGCCTTGGGGTCCCTTCCAGCTAAATGCACCATATTAATAATATCCCAAGTAACTTAAGAAAAAAAAATTTATTGTTCGTTGGAAAGGGCTTCAGAAGGAAAAAACACTTTTCTTCCATTTCGTCGTCTGCTGGCTCCTATCCCCCTTTACCCAAGTTCTTTTTCCTCCATAGAAATATGTGCTGGAAATATTATATGCTTTAATTAATGTGGACCCCCCTTTTTTTTTTTGTATAGTAATTTTCATTATTGTTATTTCAAAGGTCCGCCCTGCTTGATTCCTATCCTGAAATGGAGGAGGAGGAAACTCTGCGTAACGATGGGAGAAGAGGAGGAGCAGGAAAAGTCACCTGCAGATGTGAAGGGAAGGTAAAGTTGGAAAATTATAAATAAGCATAAAACACTTAAGAGCATTCTCAAACCAGCCCAGTCAGTCCCCATACATCCCACTGACCACCCAACCACAGCAGTACAGCACTTTAACAATACAGTAAAATAATTTAATTTATTTGAATGAGGAAGGCCAGCACCTCCAGGCTTCCCCCATGTTGGTGAGGTTATTCTCCTTTTCCTTTTCTTCTTTGGCTATCTGTAGGTGAAAAAGCAATGTGTGGAAAATTTAAGTTCTGCAGATAAACCATTGCTGTAACCTGATTCCAATGTTATTGCTCCAGAGCACAAACGTTTCATTCCCTAAAAAGAAAGGGAGAAATGCCTGTGCGTCTTTTGGGGCGTAGCGAGCAGGAGCTGATCCGGGAAAAGGGAGGGAATGGGATCCATGCAGTGGATTCCCTCCGCCCAGGCTCCCAGGGAACCATCTAAGCGGTAGGGGAGCTATTTCAGTAACGGGCATATAAAACTATGAAAATGAGCTTACAGATATCGAGAGTCCGACAGTGCTCAACCGCGTAGCCACTCTAAGGTGGATTACAAACAATTTTACTTTGGGGGGCAACCCTGAAGACTGTCTCCTTCTCTAGAACGTGTTTGATGGGCGTTTTCACTGCCTCGCCTTGTTCTATCAGCCATAAGCATGTCTAGGCTTGGCTAGTCCAAGAGTATTGCAGTTGCTGTGACCATTTCTCCTGATCCTTCTTGAAAAAGTCTGGAGAGATCTACTGCAAGTCCCTCTTCCTCTGGCAGTAGTAATTCTCCCTCGAGGTCGCATTTTATTTTCCTATCAAGGTCTATTCCAGTTATGTCCACACGGGGGCAGTGCTTCTTTTCCTAACGAAGTCCATTCCAGTATTGGCCAGACACAGGAGGTCGCTGTTTGTATTTCTATTGATGTTTATTCCTGAAATGTCCACACGAGGGCACTACTGTTTATTTTCCTATTGTGGTGTATTCCAGTATTGGCCACACAAGGGCACTGTGCACTGTTTGTTTTCCGATTGAGGTCTATTCCATTTATTCCCACACGGCGTCACTTTTTAATCATCTATTGTGGTTTTATGGCCACACACACGAGATGTCTGTTTCTTTTTCTATGGAGCTGTATTACAGTAATGGCCACACTGTGTCACTGTTTATTCTCCTGTTGTTGTGAATTCCAGAAATGGCCACACACACGGGGTCTCTGTTTGTTAAACTATTGATGTCCTTTCCGTTAATTGCCGTACTGTGTTACTGTTTACTTTCCTATTGATGTCTATTCCATAATGTTCCACACGAGGTAAATGTTTATTTTCCCCTAATGTGGTCTATTCCATTAATGGCCGCACAGGTTCAGTGTTTGTTTTCCTATCGAGGTCTATTACACAAATGTCCGCACTATGTCGCTGTTTATATTCGTATTGAGATATATCCCAGTATTGTCACCACGAGGTTGCTGTTTGTTATCCTATGGAGGTATATTCCATAAATTCCCACATGGGGTCAGTGATTGTTTTCCTATTGCGGTCTATTCCAAAAAAGGCCACAGGAGGCCGATGTATATTTTCATGTTCTGGTCTATTCCAGTAATGGTTACACACACGGGTTAAGTGTTTGTTTTCCTATTTAGTTATATTCCAGCAATGGCCACACTGTGTCAGTGTTTGTTTTCCTATTGAGGTTTATTCCATAAGTGGCCTGACTATGTCACTGTTTATTTTCCTATTGATATCATTTCCAGTATTGTGTACTCAAGGTCGCTTTTTTGTATTTTTCGTAATGAGGATTATTGCAGTAATGGCCACAGGAGACCGCTGTTTATTTTCCTGTCGAGGTCCATTTCAGTAATGGCCACACGATGGCACTGTTTACTTTACTATCGATGTCTAATGCACAAATGTCCACACTGTGCCACTGTCTATTTTCCAATTGATTTCTATTCCAGAAATGGCTGAACGAGGGCCCTTTTTTTTTTCCTATTGAGGTGTGTTCCAGTATTGGCCACACACACGGGGTCGCTGTTTATTTTCCTACTGAGGTCAATTCTAGTAATGACCACACAAGGGCACTGTTTATTTTCCTAATGAGGTCTGCTCCAGTATTGGCCACACTCACAGGGACAATGTTTGTTTTCCTATTGAGGACAATTTCACTAATGTCCATACGAGGTCATTGTCTATTTTCCTATATATATCTATTCTGGTACTCGCCGCACAAGGGCACTCTTTAATTTCCTATCAAGGTCTACTGCAGTAATGGCCACACAGGGTCACTATTTATTTTACTAATGAGTTGTGTTCCAGGAATGGCCACATGGGGGCAGTGTTTGTTTTCCTATTGAGGTCTGTTCCAGTATTGGCCACACATTCAAAGTCACTATTTAATTTCCTATTGAGCTCGATCTCGGTATTTGCCATGGGAGGGCACTTTTTTTATCTCCTATTGATGTCAATTCCAATATTGCCTACACGAGGGCTCAGCTTGTTTTCCTATTGAGGTATATCGCAGTACTGTAAACCCACACGAGGCCAGTATTTATTTTCCTATTGAGGTCTTTTCCAGTATTGGCCACACACACGAACTCTGTGTTTATTTTCCTATCATTGTCTGTTGCAGTTATGTCTACACGCTCTAGGTCGCTGTTTCTTTTCCTATTGATGTCTATTATATTATTGGCCACACACAGGAGGTTGTTTTTTATTTTCCTATTGAGGTCTATTTCAGTATTTGCCGCAGGAGGTCAGTGTTTGTTTTCCTATTGAGGTGTATTCCAGTATTGGCCACACGGGGACACTGTTTGATTTACTATGGAGGTGTATTCAAATAATGGCCACACACACACTGTGTCACGGTTTGTTTTCCTATTGAGGTCTGTTCCATTAAGTGACACACGAGGTCAATGCTTATTTTCCTATCGAGGTCTATTCCTTCAATTGCCGCAAGGGGTCACTGTTTATTTTTCAATAGAGGCCTATTCCATAAATGGCCACAGGAGGTCAATGTTAAATTGAGGTCTATTTTGATAATGGGCACTCGAGTTCGCTGCTTATTTCCCTATGTATGTTTATTCTAGTAATGGCCACACGAGGGCACTGTTTATTCTCCTATTGAGTCGAGGTCTATTATGATAATGGCCACAGGAGGTTACTGTTTGTTTTCCTATTGAGGTCTATTTCATTGATGGCCACACGAGTTCGCAGGATATTTTCATATTGTGGTCTATTACAATAATGGCCACACAATGGCACTGTTTGTTTTCCTATTGCGGTCTATTCCAGAAATGGCAACGCTGGGTCAATGTCTATTTTCCTATTTATGTCCATTCCAGTATTGCGAACACGAGGTGTCTGTTGATTTTCCAATTTTGCTCTAAGCCAGCAGAGGCCGCACAAGGGCACTGTTTCTTTGCCTATTGTGGTCTATAACACTGATGGCCACACAGGGTCAGTTCAGTATTTATTTTCCTATTGAGGTTTATTCCAGAAATTGCCACGAGAGGGCACTGTTGGTTTCCCTATCGAGGTCTATTACAGAAATGGGCACACGAGGTCGCTTTTTATTTTCCTATTGAGGTCTATTTTACTATTGGCCACACGCAGCAGCTCGCTGTCTGTTTTCCTACTGAGGTCTATTCTGACAATGGGCACACGAGCTCACTGTTTATTTTCTTATCAAGGTCCACCTATTTAAGTATTTGCCGCACGAGGTCACTGTTTGTTCTCGTACTGATGTATATTGCAGTAATGTTCACCCGAGGCCACTGTTTAGTTTCCTATTGAAATTTATCCTTCCCTGGAATGACCACATGAGGTTCCTTTTTATTTCCAAATTGAGGTCTTTTCTGACAATGTCCACACGAGGTCGCATTTAATTTTCCTATTGATGTATATCTATTCCGGTAATTCCCACACGGGGTCTTTGTTTATTTCCCAATTGAGGTCTATTCTGACAATGACCACACAAGGGCTCTGTTTGTTTTCCTATTGAGGTCTACTCTAGTAGTGAACACACGAGGTCGCTGTTTATATTCCTATTTAGGTCTATTCTGATAATGGGCACACAGGGTGTCTGATTATTTCCCATTTGAGGTCTATTCCTGTAAAGCACACAGGAGGGCACTGTCTATTTTGTTATTTAGGTCTATTTATGTAATGACAACACGAGGACACTGTTTATTTTCCTATTGAGGTATATTCCAATAATGTCCACACGGGGTTAGTGTTTCTTTCCCTATTGAGATCTATTCCAGTAATTCCCACACGGGGTCACTGTTTGATTTCCTACTGAGGTGTATTCCAGTAATGTCCACACTGTGTCACTGTTTATTTTCCTATAGAGGTGTATTCAAGTAATGGCCACGCACACGGGGCCAGTGTTTGTTTTCCTATTGAGGTCTATTCCATTAATGGCCACACAAGGGCACCGTTTACTTTCCTATATATGTCTATTCCAGTAATGGGCGGACAAGGGTACTGTCTACTGTCCTATTGAGGTCTGTTCCAGTATTGGCCACACACACGAGGTCACTATTTATTTTTCTATTGATGTCTATTATATTATTAGCCACACACAGGAGGTCCACAGACACTGTTTCATTTCCTATTGAGGTCTATTATATTACTAGTCACACACATGAGGTCGCTGTTTCTTTTCCTATTGAGGTGTATTCCAGTATTGGCCACACGGGGTCACTGTTTGATTTCCTATTGATGTCTATTCCTGCAATCTCCACACACACGAATTCGGTGTTCTGTTTCCTATAGAGGTCAATTCCAGTAATGACCAAACAAGGTCACTGTTTTGTTTCCTATTGAGGTGTATTCCAGTATTGGCCACACACACGAGTTCAGTGTTTATTTTCCCAATTGAGGTCTATTCCAAAAATGGTCACAGGAGGTCACTGTTCACTTTCCTATTGAGGTCTATTTCAGTAATGGGCACACGAGTTCGCTGTTTATTTCACTATATATGTCTATTCCAGTAATGGCCGCACGAGTTTGGTGTATATTTTCGTATTGAGGTGTATTCCAGTATTGAACACACGATGGCACTGTTTGTTTTTTTATCAAGGTCAATTCCAGTAATGGCCACACTGGGAAACTGTCTATTTTCCTATTGATGTCTATTCCAGTATTGGGCACACGAGGTAACTGTGTGTTCTCCTATTGAGGTCTATTCCACTTATGGCCGCATGAGGTCAGGTCAGTGTTTATTTTCCTATGGAGGTCTATTCCAGAAATGACCGCAGAAGGGCACTGTGTGTTCTCCTATTGAGGTCTATTCCACTTATGGCCGCATGAGGTCAGGTCAGTGTTTATTTTCCTATGGAGGTCTATTCCTGCAATGTCCGTACGAGGTCTTTTTTTTTTTTTTTTTCCTATTGAGGTCTATCACAGTATAGGCCACACGAGGTCACTGTGTGTTTTCCTATTGAAGTCTATCTATTCCAGTAATGACCGCACGAGATCGCAGTTTATTTCCCAATTGAGGTATATTCTGGCAATGGCCACGCAAGGGCTCTTTTTTTTTCCTATTGAGGTCTATCTATTACAGTATTGGCCACAGGAGGACAGAGTCTATTTTCCTATTTTGGTCCATTTATGTAATGACCACACAAGGTCACTCTGCTTTCCTATTGAGGTCTGTTTCTTTTATGTCCACACGAGGGCACTGTTTGTTTTCCTATCGAGGTCTATTCTACTAATGGCCACACGAGGTCACTGTTTATATTCCTATTTAGGTCTATTCTGATAATGGGTACACAGGCTCAGTGTTTAGTTCCCAATTGAGGTCTATTCCTGTAATGGCCACAGGAGGGCACTGTCGACTTTCCTATTTAGGTCTATTTATGTAATGGCCACACGAGGTCACTGTTTGTTTTCCTATTGAGGTCTATGTATTCCAGAATTCGCCACACGAGGTCACTGTTTCTTTCCCAATTAAGGTCTATTCTGATGATGGCCACACGGGGTCACTGCTAGTTTTCCTATTGAGATCTATTCCAGTAATAGTCACACGAGGAGGTCACTGTTTGTTTTCCTATTGAAGTGTATGTATTCTGAAAATGGCCACACGAGGGCACTGTTTATTTTCCTATTGAGGTCTATGTATTCCAGAATTTGCCACACGAGGTCACTGTTTTTCCCCCCAATTGAGGTCTATTCTGATAATGGACACACAGGGTCACTGTTAGTTTTCCTATTGAAGTCTATCTGTAACAGAAATGGGCACACGAGGTCACTGTCTATTCCAGAATTTGCCACACGAGGTCACTGTCTATTCCTGAAATGGCCACACGAGGTCACTGTTTATTTTCCTATTGAGGTCGATCTATTCCAGTAATGGCCACACGGAGTCACTGTTTATTCTCCTACTGAGGTCTATTCCAATAATGGCCACACGAGGTCACTGTTTATTTTCATATTGTAGTCTATTTTAGTAATGCCCACACAAGGTCACTGTTTATTTTACTATTGAAGTCTATCTATTCCGGCAATGGCCAGACGGGGTCACTGTTTATTTTCCTATTGTGGTCTGTTCCAGTATACTCCACACAAGGGAGGTCACTGTTCATTTTCCGATTGAGGTCTATCTCTTCTAGTATTGGCTACACAATGGCACTGTTTATTTTCCTATTGAATTCAATTCCAGTAATGGTCACTCCAGGTCACTGTTTATTTTCCTACTGAAGTCTATCTATTCCTGTAATAACCACACGAGGTCACTGTTTATTTTCCTATTGAGGGAGGTCTATTACAGAAATGGCCACACAAGGTCACTGTTTATGTACCTATTGAGGTCTATCTATTCCAGAAATGGGCACACGGGGTCACTGTTTATTTTCCTATTGAAGTCTATTCCGGCAATGGCCTCACGAGGTCACTGTTTATTTTCATATAGAAGTCTATTGTAGTAATGGCCGCACAAGGTTACTGTTTATTTTTCAATTGAAGTCTATCTATTCCAGTAATGGCCACACGAGGGCACTGTTTAGTTTTCTATTGAATTTTATTCCAGTAGTGGCCGCACAAGGTCGCTGTTTATTCTCCTATTGCTTTATTTTCCATTAATGGCCAGACGAGGTCACTGCTTATTTTCCTTTCAATGTCTTTTCCAGAAATGGCTGCAGCCTTAACCATATAGTATTTTTATTAATTTGAATTGGGTCAGGTAAACCTCCCCTTGGCTACAAAAACACCATAGTAAGTGGCTGTGATGATAATAATAATAATTAATTCATAATTTATATTTAATAAAGTGCAGATCTCCATTGCTTTCCCCCTCAGGCTGCCCTTAATGTATTGCAAACTGTACAGGAACAATGTATTGTGCAGATGAAGCACTGCTTGAGGCACTTGTTTTCTAACCAGGTAATTCCTCAAGATCCCAATTCCTCCACTTTTTATTAAATGCAGTTTCCTTGTGGTTCCTTCGCAGATTCCTCCCTTGCGGTGGGTTAGACTGGATGACCCTTGGGGTCCCTTCCAGGTGGATACACCATTATATGATTATTGGGAAAGGGATTCAGAAAGAAGAAAAGGTGAAAAGCAGATTTTTTCCAGTTTGTCGTCTCCTGGCTCCTTTCCCACTTGATTCATTCTTCCACTGCAATCGGGGCTGGACATATTCTATGTCCGCTTGAACCGGGACCCCTCTTTCCCTTCTTGTGAAAATAATTGACATTATAGATTATTATTAGGTGTGAATTCCTGCTCTGAGGAAGAGGAGGAAGCTTCGCCCGATGAAGTGAGAAGAGGAGATGGAGGAAAAGTCAGCTGCAGGCATAAAGGTAAAAGGGAAAAAATAGAAATAGGAATTGGCATATAACACTTAAGAACAGTTTTAAACAACCCCAGTCCTGATATAACACGGCCCCCCCTATCCAGCACAGTACAGTATATTCCTTCACTTAATCCGCAAACAATGTGCTAATTCTTGGTCCAATGTACATTATACTATTGTTGTGTTGATAAAATGAGGTAAAGCTCATTCATATGCTTTGGAATCCAAATGAGATAAATTAAAAGTTTGAAAGGGGAAATAAATTGAGAGCCATATTCAAATTCCTTCGTGGAAATAACTAGCACCTATAAATTATCATGAATTCTATACCAGCACTGACCACACGAGGGCAGTTTATTCTTCTGTCAATGTCTTTTTGAGTAATAGCCACACGATGGCACTGTTTACTTTCCTATCGATGTCAACACATAAATGGCAGGGACTGTTTTGGATCTTGTGGATAGAAATCATGCAGGAGCCTTTATCCGAAGGCAGCCCTGTTTAGGGAAGCTTTAAATGTTTTATTGGTTGTTTTATTTTACTGTTTTGTTGAAATCCGCCCAGAGTGGCTGGGGAAACCCAGCCAGATGGGCAGGATATAAATAACAGCTTATTATTATTATTCACGAGGGGGTTCATACCTTCAGCAACTTTTTTCCGAGATGTACCTGTGAACAAATTATAGGATCCTGATAGCAGCCTCCTTTGTTGCATTGCCTGCATGTTGTTGTGTTGATGCTTTTGGTGGCCTCCTTATATGAGCTAAAATTTTGCTTATATACTGCAAAATACACCTTTTGACCAAATACATGCTTGCTTCTTCCTGCTGCTAGTGGCCTAAATTCATACCTGCTTTTTGTTTCCTTGCACAGGTCACCGAAAGGCAGCTTTTGGATATGATACATACAGAACAAGAACATCATCCAGAACTGTCTCCCTCAGCAGGTAGGCCATCGTTCCCTCTTTATTTTTTGGAATATCCTAGGTGCTGGCCAGGGTGTTATCTGTGGCCTGACTGTTTGAAACATGAGCGCACAATAAGTGGAGCCCCAAACTCTGCTTGGAGGCCCAAACTCCGTTTGTAGGAGATGGGAGCAAATGTATTGGTGGGGAGGGTCTGCATGGAAAGAAAGCTCCAGCTCCCAAAGATCAAGAAGACCCTTGAACAGGAATAAAACTCACTTCCTAAGACTCAAGGCCAAACAGATAAAATATTCCCGATAAAATTCCATTCCTGAGCAGTTGGAACTGAGTGCTTAGAGGTAGATTTGGGGCAGAACTCAAAGTGGTGAAATTCATTTTTCTGATTCCATTTTGAAAGGAAATGCTCCCTTTGAAGGGAGAACTAGTGTGTGGTGGGAGAGAAGGTGGCTTCAAGTTTGGTTAGCTATTTGTCTTCTCCAAACCAGAACTGGTGTTAATGTGAAGAATCCTGAAAGGACACCTAATGTGAAATGTGGATTAATTTGACTCAGCCAGGAAACTTGGGGCCAGGCCATCAGCATTGCCAGGGTCTTTGTTGAAGGGCAGGACTTTGGAAAGTGGTTCAGAGCCAATGGAATTGGTCAGATAGTTAAGGATTTCTAGTGCTGCCCCCCCCCACTCCCGCTTGGCTACATTAATGGGCCTGGTACAGTGGTTCCCCGCAAGACGAATGCCTCGCAAGATGGAAAACCCGCTAGACAAAATGGTTTTTCAATTTCGTGGGCGCTTCACAGGACAAATTTCCCTATGTGCTTGCTTTGCAAGACAAAAACATCTTGCGAGTCTCACCATTTCCCCCCCCCAGGTTCCCCCCCCCCCTTTTTCTAAACCACTAATTGCCTTTTATCAGCTTAGCCGCTAACCCTTTAATAGCCACTAAGCCGCTAAATCGCTAATAGCGCTAAACCGCTTAGCCGCTAATGGGGTTGCTTCGCAAGACGATAAAACCGCCAGGCAAAGAGAATCTCGGAACAGATTCTTCTCATCTTGCCAGGCACCACTGTATTAATTTTTGATCCATTGAGATAAAGTTCATTTGTATGCTTTGGAATCCAAATGAAATAAATTAACAGTTTGAAAGGGGTAATAATTTTAGAGCCATATTCCAATTCCTGCGTGGAAGTAACTTACACCTAGAAATTATCCTGAATTCTATTCCAGCACTGACCACATGGGATCACTGTTTACTTTCCTATAGATGTTTATTCCAGTAATGGCCACACGGGGTCACTGTTTACTTTAGTATTGATTTCTATTACAGGAATGCTTTTTAAGCTTTAAAAAGTGTGCATGGGTGCTTAAAATGAATAACTCAACAAAGCAGCAGAGAGTAGCAATTGAAACAGACCCCCCCCATCAGCATTGATCGAATGATCTCTAGTGCAAATGGAAGGATACATATATTTTAGAATATCTTCTGTATGTCTGCAGCATGAGGTTCTTGTGCCTGTGGCCTTTCTTGCACGGAGTAGGTCTCTGTGTGTGTTTGTGAGTTTTCTTATTGTTCTGTTCTGGTTCTTTCAGAAGAGCTGCCTCAGAGGCTAGTAGTTGTTAGGGTGTGAAACCTAAGACGCTGGCAAGTTAGCAATGTCATGTGACTTTAAGTAGTCAAGCTCGTTAAGTTGTTAAGATGCTCAGTATATAAAGAGTGTTTGTTTCCTCTGCCTGTGGGGCGTGAAGCAAAAAATGTCTGAAAGCTCCGGAGGTGTTTCTGTTATCTTTCTGCGATAAACCTGTCTTTGGAAAGACAGGCTTCCCTGTGTCGTTATTTCTTTGCTGCTGAGACTCTGAAGCTTGTACTGCAACAAGAATCTCTGCACTGGACTTAATGAATACTCTGCAAAGAGAGCTGTTGCTGGTGGCACAGCGGAAGTGTTTACTGGACCAGTACAAACTCTCTTAGTAGTTGGCCAAGGTAGATAAAAATAAAAGACAAAAGCTGTATTTTCTTCTGTCGTTTCTTCCCAGATGGGCTGTTCTGCAGATCAGCTGGCACAACTGGTCTGGCACAACTGGACTGCCCAAGACTGCCATTGGGGCACAGAGCAGGTGAGGAGCATCAGCATGACTGTCTAGTTTTTAATTGGTGATGATTTTTTTTTATATGTACACAAATATCCCAGAAGCACGACTGCCAGACACTTCTCTTGACACCTGTCTTCTTTTATATATATATAATGACCTTTATTATTGATTTAGTGTTAGTTACATACATTATATACACATAATATATCACACTTTACATTTACACTTGGTCTTGAGAGCTGACTTCCCTCCTTCCTTCTTCCAGCTTCTTTATTTCAGCTTCAATCTCAACTTTGGATGTCCTCTCCCCTGGTGTTTTTGTTTCGACACACATATATATACAGTACATACATACACACACATATACAGTACATACATACACACACACATGCATACAGACTTATGTGCAGCACACACACACATATACAGTACACACACACACACACACACACACACACACACACACACGTATATAGATATGTATACACACATCTATACATATGTATACACACACAGATACATACACACACAAATATATATTCAGTACATATATACACACACATACACGGTACTCACACACACACACAGTGCATACACACACACACACACACACACACACACACACTGCACAGACACAAATAAAGAATAAACACACACACACACACACACACATATATATATATATATATATATATATATATATATATATATATATACACAATTCATATATTCAAACACACATATACAGTACACACATATCCACATGCATGCATACATATATATATACAGTACACACACATATACAGTACACACACAAACATATATACACACACACACACATGGGATACACAGTACATAAATACACAGTACACACAAACATATACACAGTACAAATACATACACACACACAAAAACACATATGTACACACACACACACACACACACACACACACACATATATACAATATATATATATATATGAATCTCGGGCAGCTCTGATATAGATATCTATATATATATATCTATATCAGAGCTGCTTGAGGTCCCAGCTCACAAAAGACCAGCGCCAGATTGTTGTTGTATACAAAAGTCTTTATTAAAGTTCAGTTTCACTTCCACAGGTGTAGCGTGCAGCTCTACATCTGAAACTCTAGACCACCAAAGCTCCGTCAAGATCAGCTTAGCGTCGGCAAGACAACCACAAACCAACGGACAAGCGGAGAGGGTCAACGCCATCATGCAGCGGTACCTGCAATGCTACGAGGACCAACAGCCCTCAACCCGGGTGGACTGCTCACCGCTAGCCAAGTTTGCCTACAACAACAGGAACACTACAACAACATGAACAAGTTTGCCTACAACAACACTACGCCAAAGACAAGTTCCATGTACTCTTCCCACACAGACTGACACTGGCAGATTATTTTGATGCCTGTCTTTTCACACCCACACTTTCAGCCAGCACATTGCAGGGGTTCTCATCAGCTGGGGAAACAGCACCAGAAACAAGCTCCCCAGAGGGATCACTCTCAGGGTTTGGCACAGACCACTCTTCTTGGTGGGGCAATCAACTGGAGGTGGGATGGAGCAGGGAACTGCTGAGGGGACCCTTACACGCAGCATCACCTGAGGTAACAAGGGGGGGGGGTTGGACATGGATGTGTTGGGGGAGGATCCTGGGTTCAAGCACAGATGGAAGCAGAGGAGATCAACACCAACGAGCCCATTATGGGCTGGCCAGCTGCACACCAGGTAAGAATAACGGGATCCTGCACTCACCCACACAGCACCCAGAACACATACCCAAAAGGGGGGGTAAGGGGGGCTTCAAGGGGGGGTGGATGTCAAGGGCTCAGGGATGGGAGCACGGGAGAGAGGGAATGGAGAGTAGAGGGGAAGAATCTGAGGGTGGTGTAGGGGGGGGGTTATGGCAGTGATCCAAGAGGTTCCATGCACTGCTCCAGCAAATCAGGAGATTCCCAGGAGGTGCCAATAGTCAGGGCAAGGGAGGTCCCAGGGGGGACACACCAGGAACAGGGGGCCAGCGGGGACTCCCAAAGCAGTGGGAGATCAGGACCAGTTTCCCCACCAGAGTGTGGGGGGGGGAGCCCCATGTGTCAGGGCCAGTGGAGTAGAAAGGGGGGCCAGCCACACTTGGTGTGGCATCTGGGGGGGGCACTCGCTGCCTCTGGAGTCGCAGAAGAGCCTTGGGCACAGGCTGTAGCAGAGCCGCATGTCTCGCGGAACTGGTGAGCTGTGCACGCATCTGGGCTGAAGACATCTGGCAGGCAGTGGCTCTCAGCACTCACAGCAGCCCCAGTGTGTCAGGGCTATGGAGGATGTGCCAAGCAGCCCCTCTTCACAGCTCCACTGCAGCTGCTGCCGGGCCATGTTGCATTTTCCTCACCTCTCTGCCCCCCCTCCTTCTCCAGGAGAGCAGCATCGTTTGGGCAGCAGCACCAGCGGCAGCTCGCTTCAGATCACCTGACGTGGCAGGTTAGGGGTTTGGGGGCCCAAATTACTTGCCTTGCCCCAGGTGCTAACAACTCACACTATACCGCTGGTCAGGGCCAGTGTCTCCTCCAGCTGTGAGAGAATATGAGTCAGGACTGACCACACCTATCGGAGAGTGGGAGAATGGAGGGGAGGTCAGGTCCAGCTAGCCCCCCCCCCCCAAGGGGGAAACTGACAGGAGCAGGGTGAGGGTCAGGAGGAAGGTTGCCGGCTGGGCGTGTACGCCAAGTTCAAATGTACAGGCACATGAGACAGCAGAAAACCCAGATTGGGAACCAGGCCCTAAAGCCCACCGGAGACAGGGGGAAGACTCAGGGGTGAGACCCCAGCAGACAGGCGGAACCAGAGGAGGAAGGAGCAAAGGAAGAGGTGGAGCAAGGCTAGAGTCTTAAAATGGTGTCTGGGGGAAGGAGATTCAGACACAGCTTCAGCGGTCTAGAGTTTAAGACTTAGAGCTGCACACTACAGCTGTGGAAGCAAAACTGAACTTCAATAAAGACTTCTGTATATATCAACGAACTGGAGTTGCTCCTTTGTAAGCTGGGACCTCAAGCAGCTCTGACAATAGGGTTTCTATTTTTGGAGAGACCATGGGAAAGTGCAATCTCCCTGACCATCGAAGAATACAGACTGTTCTCTGGGAGGTTACCAGGGTTAGGGGTGTGAGGAGAGGAAAAGAGACACTTCAACCAGCTGTTTGAGCAGAAATCCACCTTGAGAGAAGGCAGGCTGTGCCTGTGGAAAGGACCAGGCCTTGTGGACGTGTAGGGACTGTGCGATCTTACCCATTTAGAGAGATAGCTAGGTATTTCCCACCGTTCCCTTTGCTCCTTGCTGCTAAGAAGCGTTTCCAGTGGATGGAAGTGGACTTAGGCAGATGTAGCATTCAACATGAAGAAATAAAGCAGAGCCCATGCAGGCAACCCATCTTTTCCCACTGCTGCCTTGCCTCTTTTTCTTCTCTTTCCTTTGGCTGCCACGCTGCTGGGTCAATCAGGTGTTTGGTTAAAGGAGCTGTTTGCATCTTGTGCCCAAAGATCCCCTTTCCCCCTCTTGCCCCACAAGGCAGCAGCAGGAAGGCCCCTCTTCTCCCTCCCTGTCAGGCAAAACCTCCCTCTTCCTTCTCCTCCCCCATTTTGGGAGAAGGAATTCAGCACAGCCCATAGAGACCTGAGAAATAACGGGGGGGGGGGGGGGCTTTTTTCCAGGAAAACAGAAAGAGGGGTCTGCGTAAAAACAGGCACAGGAACTGCCAAACCCTTTCCAAAGAATAATGATGGTCTATAAACCTCTGGAAGGGACCCCAAGGGTCATCCAGTCTAACCTGCTGCATCAAAGGAGTCCCTTACGGGGAACAATCCTGCAACCTTGGTTATGCAGCAAATGTCACCCTCTTAAATGGCACTTTGAAGCCTGCTTCAGGGATGCACACCTCTCCTGCAGCTGCAAGTTCAGCCAGGAAGCAAACATGGCCATCCATTATTCTTGACTGGAAACAGAGGAAGCGCTCCTTACATCCTCCCTGGGAGCATTTCTGCAGTCAGGGGGTGGCCCTGACCCTGACCCCTAAGCCTAACCCTCTCCCTAACCCCAACCCTAACCCCTAGACTTACAACAGCAAACTTTCAACTTGTGACCTTAGTCAAAGGTAAGGGCAAAGGGACCCCTGACCATTACGTCCAGTGTTGCCAGACTCTGGGGTTGCGGCCCTCATCTCGCTTTATTGGCAAAAGAAGCTGGCATATAGCTTCCAGGTCATGTGGCCAGCATGTCTATGCCGCTTCTGGCAAACCAGAGCAGCACACAGAAACACCGGTTACCTTCCCGCCAGAGCGGGACCGATTTATCTCCTTGCACCTTGTGCTTTCCAACTGCTAGGTTGGCAGAAGCAAGGACCCAGCAACGGGAACTCAGCCCGTCGCGGGGCTTCGAACCATCAATCGGCAAGTCCTAGGCTCTGTGGTTTAACCCACAGCGCCACCCACATCCCGTAACTTAAAGGAATGCTATTTCTGTTTGTTCCTTCTGAAGAACATTCCAAAAAATCAAATGATACTACATTTATATCTACATCTGGAAAGGACCCCAAAGGTCATCCAGCCCAACCCACAGCAAGGCAGGAATATGCAGGAGAATAACCACTAACCTTGCTTCTGCTGTCAATGTTGCCCTATCAAATGGCACTTTTAAGGCAATTTAAACTGCCTCCAGAAAAGGGAAAAACCATGAGCCTGCACTAAGGGAATGCTCATGAGTATATAAAGTGCCTTTCTTTAGAACACCCCTCTTAACTTTGCAAACTGCTGCAAATTTCCAAAATGCACACATACGTGCCAGTATTTCTCAATCTAAAGGATTCAATTGGCTTTTGGTTTTGGCCCCCCTTGCAGGGGATCAGCCCACTTAGTCTCCTGCCATTGGGGCTCCCAGCCTAGATGCATGGCAGGGGACAGTCTAAAATCTTTGCTTCGCCCTTGCTGTGGAGCACATTGCACAGTCGATTTTTAAGGACTGACACACACAAACACCCCCCCTAAACTTTATTGAGACATTACTAAATAATAGGGTTTCTATTTTTGGAGCGACCGTGGGAAAATGCAATCTCCCTAAACATCGAAGAATAGAGACTGCTCTCTGGGAGGTTGCCAGGGTTATGGGTGAGGATAAAAAGAGACACTTCAACCAGCTGTTTGAGCTGAAATCCACCTTGGCAGAAGGCAGGCTACGCCTGTGGAAAGGACCAGGCCTTCTGGAGGTGTAGGGACTGTGCGGTCTTACCGATTTAGAGAGATAGCTGGGTATTTCCCACCATTCACTTTGCTCCTTGCTGCTCAGAATCTTCTCCAGTGGATGGAAGTGGACTTCGGCAGATGCACCTGCCTTTGGTAACTTCATGGAGATGTCTGGGAGCTGCCTTGCCTCTTTTTCTTCTTTCCTTTGGCGGCCACGCTGCTGGGAGAATCAGGTGTTTGCTTAAAGGAGCTGTCTGGATCTTCTGCCCCAAGATACCCTTTCCCCCTCTCACCCCACAAGACGGCAGCAGGAAGGCCCTGGCACTGGCACCTTTGAGGCACTGGCATCTGGTCTCAAAAGATCCCCTCTTCTCCCTCCCTCTGTCCGGCGAAACTGCCTAGTCCTCCCCCTTTTGGGGAGAAGGAATTCAGC
This sequence comes from Podarcis liolepis, assembly GCF_965112155.1. NCBI lineage: Eukaryota > Metazoa > Chordata > Lepidosauria > Squamata > Lacertidae > Podarcis > Podarcis liolepis. The sequence continues at coordinate 21,724 of NC_139572.1, forward strand.
ACAGCCCTTTGAGACCTGAGAAATATCAGGGGGGTGGATGATTTCAAGAACTAAAAGAGGGGTCCGTGTAAAAAGAGGCACAGGATCTGCCAAGCTCAAATGAATGTGCAAGGAATAATATCCTCACAGGAAGCAAGGGGACTAGCCCATCAAACAACTAACTGTAAAGAACGCTATTTCTCTTTCTTCTTTCTGTAGCCCTTTCCAAAGAAAAACGTGGGTATATAAAGCTCTGGAAGGGACCCCAAAGGTCATCCAGTCCAACCCGCTGCATCGCAGGAACATTCAGGACTCCCTTACGGGGAACAATCCCGCAACCTTGGTGGTGAAGCAAATGTTCCCCTCTTAAATGGCACTTTGAAGGCTGCTTAAGTATAATTCAGGCATCCCCACCTCTCCTGCAGCTGCAAGTTCAGCCAGTAAGCAAACATAGCCATCCACTATTCTTCACTAGAAACAGAGAAAGCTCCGCTTATGTCCTCCCTGGGAGCATTTCAACAGTCAGGGGAGACCCTGACCCCTAAGCCTGACCCCAAGCCTCTCCCTAACCCCCTACCCTAACAACAACCCAAACCCCAACCCCTAGACTTACAACAGCAGACTTACAACTACAATTTCTGAATCGCTACAGGGATCAATTTCCGAATCACGACAGGGAAGACCTCCTGAAAGGAACAGTAGGAGAGGAAATAACATCAGAAACAAAAGATGAAACAGACATTCTAAATTGGACGTTTGGACAGAAATCTCCGACAGAGGAAGAACAACGACTCGGAGCGACAGGAAGTAAATAGCTTCAGGATGGCCCTGCAACTTCTAAGCTGGAATTGTAATGGACTTAACCTTCCGCGAAAGACAAATATTTTTTTCCACTTATTGAAAATAGAACACTTGGACTTAATTTGTCTACAGGAAAGTCATATAACAAGACTGCATAGGAAACTAATCATCAACAAGAGATTAGGCCTAAAATTTATTTCATCGGACAAAGTTAAGAAAAGAGGAGAGGTAATCTATGCAAAGGAAAAACTCTCGCCAAAGTTTTCATTTAAAGATGAACAAGGAAGATATTTGGCAATTGAAGTGCAAGTTCAAGGTGAAGGTGAGAAATTTTTGATACTAGGGATCTACGCACCTAAAGAAGGGAAGTCAGAATTCTTTAAGAAGCTGCATGAGACACTGTGGGACTATTTAGACTACAAAATAATTAGGATGGGAGACATGAATGGAGTGGTCTCTACAAATAGGGACAAAGCACAAAGACAGGGAATCACCAGAGATGAGAGACTACCAAAGACTTTCTTTGAAAGGACTGAAAATATGGACTTGATGGATATTTGTAAAACAAGGAACCCCCTCCAGAGAGAAACGGAACCTTCTTCTCTGAAGCAAGGATGACCTGGACCAGAATCGATCAAATTTGGATGACTAGTGGGTTGGCTCCAAAGATTAAGAAAGTGAAAATCGGCCCAAACACTTGCTCCTACCATAACGCCGTGAAGATGGAGATGAAATTTACAACAACGGGTCCATTCAGATGGAGGATGAATGACACCCTGTTTCGAGATGAGGAGATCCACAGAAAGGCTCAAAATATATTAAAGGACTACTTTGAAATAAATTTAAAAGCCAATGTAGAAGAAAGAGTGATCTGGGACGCAAGTAAAGCTGTAATGCGAGGATTTATAATTCAACAAAACTCAGTAAAAAAGAGAAAGCAAAATGAGAAGACAGATAAGATCTTGGAAAAGATAAAAAAAGGAGAGAAGAAATGGAGATCAAAATCAAAGTCCCAGGAGATTTTAAGAGAGATTAAGCTATATCAGACACAATACATGGAATAGATGAATCAAGAGATTGAATGGAAAATAAATCAAATGAGACAAAAGACATTGGAATCTGCAGATAAATGGGGTAAACTTCTGGCTTGGCAATGGGAAAAAAGAAAGAAACTAAACACAGTTACAAACCTAGAAGGGGACAGAAAAAATAGATCTAAACCCAACGAGATTAGAAACAGTTTTTTGAATTACTTTAAAAAATTATATTCACAAGGACCACAGAAGGAGGAGGACATAGATGAATTCCTTTAAAAAAAGGATTACAAAAAATCTCTCATCAAAGTAAGGTGGATCTAAACCAGAGAATAACAGAACAAGAGATAGAGGGTGCCATTCAGAACATGCAACGGGGCAAATCTCCAAGCTTTGAAGGAGTGGTTGGTACAACCATTTAAGGAAGTCTGCAATGAGATTTTAGAAGGGAAAAGGGCACCAGAATCGTGGAAAGAAACGTACATTACACTCATACCAAAGACAGAGACTGAAAACACTCAACTTAAGAACTACCGCCCAATATCATTACTTAATGTGAATTATAACATTTGGGCAGACATTTTGGCAAAAAGACTGAAAAGAGTGTGGATGGAGAAGATTCATAAGGACCAAGCAGGCTTTCTCCCCAAAAGGCACTTATCAGATCATGTGAAGAACATAATAGACATTTTGGAATGGCTAGAGGTGAATATAAACACTAAAGCAGTTCTGATTTTTGTGGACGCAGAGAAAGCCTTTCACCATATTTCTTAAGAGTTTTATGAAAAAGAATCTTCATGGGATGGGGGTAGGCCAAGGATTTGAGAATGGTGTGGGTGCTATACACTCTCAAAAAAAAAGGAAAACTGATTGTAAATAATAGGATAACTGAAGAATTTAAAATAGAAAAAGGGACACGACAGGGGTGCCCAATTTCCCCATTGCTTTTTCTTTCTGTTCTGGAGGTGTTGCTAAATAGGATTAGAGAGGACCAGCAGGTTAAAGGGGTACAGGTCGGAGCAAAACATTACAAGTTAAGGGCCTTTGCGGATGACTTAGTACTTACTTTACAAGAGCCAGATACTAGTACAAAAAGGGTGTTGGAGTGAATTCAAGAATTTCGTCAAGTGGCCGGATTTAAACTGAACAAACAAAAGACTAAAGTTTTGGGGGAAAATTAACAGTCATGGAGAGGGAGAAGTTCCAGAATGAAACAGGCTTGACAGTGGTTAAGAAGGTGAAAGACCTAGGGGTTCATTGGACATCTGAAAATTTGAACTTGTATAAAGACAACTATGAAATAGGTGGGTCAGAAATTAAGAAAGATTTAGAAACATAGTCAAATTGCAGTTATTAAGATGAATGTATTGACCAGAATATTATTTTTGTTTCAAACACGGCAAATTCTTGATGAGATGGACTGTTTCAAGAGGTGGCAGAAGGACATTTCAAAATTGGTCTGGCAGGGCAAAAAGCCCAGAATAAAATTTAAAATACGGACGGATGCAAAAGAAAGAGGGGGATTTGCCCTGCCGGACTTAAAATTGAATTCTGAAGCAGCAGCGTTCTGCTGGCTGAAAGAGTGGATGCTCCTCAAGAATACAGATATCTTGGATCTAGAAGGTTTGAATAATACATTGGGTTGGCATGCATATGGATGGTAGGATAAAATTAAGGTGCATAGGGCCTTCAAAAAACACATTGTCAGAAAAACATTATATAAGGTTTGGATAAGATAGAAAGATCGGTTGGAAAACAAAACCCCTAGGTGGTTGTCACCCTTGGAGGCTAAGGCGGTGAAAAAGCTTAATAAGGAAGCCAAAGGGCCAAAGTATTGGGAAATTTGAGAACAAAATGGAGACAATTGGAAGTTACAGAGTCACGAGAAAATAAAATCCAAAGTGCGAGCTTGGCTCCGTTCATATCAGATAATGGAGGTGTACAAACAAGACAGGAAAATTGGCTTCCGGGTGGAGAAATCAAAATTAGAAACTGAATGGTTAGAACCCAATACTAAGAATTTGTCAAGAATGTATAACTTGCTGCTGAAATGGAATACACGAGATAAAACAGTTTAATCAGCTAGGATGAAGTGGGCACAGGACATGGGTCATAACATTATGTTTGCTGACTGGGAATGGTTCTGGAACACCGGGATAAAATTTACGGCATGTAATGCCTTAAAGGAAAATATTATGAAAATGATCTATAGGGGGTACATGACCCCCGTCAAGCTAGCAAAAATCTATCCTTTGCCCGATAATAAGTGTTGGAAATGTAAAGAAACGGAAGGTACCTTCTATCACCTTTGGTGGACATGCCCAAAGATTAAGGCTTTTTGGGAGATAATATAGAATGAAATGAAAAAGGTACTTAAATGTACCTTCCCTAAGAAACCAGAGGCCTTTCTCCTGGGCATGGTCGGCCAATGGGTGTTGAAGAAAGATAGAACTCTTTTGATGTATGCTACAACAGCAGCAAGAAGACTCATTGCAATGTATTGGAAGACACAAGAGCTACCCACCCTGGAAGAGGGGCAGAGGAAGGGGATGGACTATAGGACATTGGCTGAGATGACGGGCAGAATCCGTGATCAGGGGAAAGAGACGGCGGAAGAAGATGGGAAGAAATTTAAAATCTATCTTAAGAACTATTATAAAATGGATGAATGTTAAAATGTCGACGTTTGGAGAAAAAAAAGGAGATTACAGCGACATATGATTAAGTTAAAGACCAGAATAAGAAAAAATATTTGAGATAAAATTATTTAGAATTTGCTGAAATAATTTTGGAAATGGGGATGTAGGAAGGGGAGGTTTGTGGGAGTCTGAGAAGTGAGGGATATGGAAAAAAAAGTTATGAAATTATACATGTTTGTATGTCTTTTTATTTGTTTGTATTGTTTAAAATATTTTGTAAAACCAAACCAAAAAAAAATTTTTTTTTAAAAAATATATATCTATCTTGGAAGGGACCTCAAGAGTCATCCAGCCCAAGACGCTGCTCGGCAAGAATATGCAGAATAACCACTAACCTTGGTTGTGCCGTCAGTCTTGCCCTATGAAAGGGCACTTTTCAGGCACTTTAAACTGCAGCTGCAAGTTGCGCCATGAAGCACCCCTTGCCACCCCCTTTCGCGGACTGGGAGTGGAGGAAGTGCTGCTGACAGTCTCCCCAGGAGCTTTTCAACAGTCAGGAGGAGACCAGAAGCCTTCGGGGGGATTGTGCATCTGCTAAGAACATTTAACACTATTTCTGTTTCTTCTCTCTGAAGCCCTTTCCAAAGAATAATGCTGGTAAATAAACCTCTGGAAGAGACCCCAATGGTATCCAGTCCAACCCGCTGCAACGCAGAAACATGCAGTTCCTTAGGGGGAACAATCCTGCAACCATGGTGGTGCAGCAAACGTTGCCCTCTTAAATGGCACTTTGAAAGCTACTTAGGTATAGTTCAGGGATCCCCACCTCTCCTACAGCTGCAAGTTCAGCCATGAAGCAAACATGGCCATGCACTATTCTGGACTGGAAACAGAGGAAGCACTGCTTACATCCTCCCTGGGAGCATTTCAACAGTCAGGGGGAGGCCCTGATCCTGACCCCTAAGCCTAACCCCAAGCCTCTCCCTAAACCCACCCCTAACAAGGACGCTAGACTTACAGCAGCAGACTTACAACTTCTGACCTTTGTCAAAGGTAAAGGGACCCCTGACCATTAGGTCCAGTCGTGTAGACTCTGGGGTTGCATGGCGCACCTCGCTTTGTTAACAGAAGGAGCCAGCGTACAGCTTCCAGGTCATGCAAGAGGCTTCTGGCGAACCAGAGCAGCTCACAGAAACACTTTCAAAATCCTAGGTGGGCAGGAGCAGGGACCCTGCGAAGGGAGCTTATCCAGTCATGTGCATTTGAACTGCCGACCTTCTAATCGGCAAGTCCTAGGCTCTGTGGTTTAACCCACGGCGCCACCCACGTCCCTTCTTTCGTACCTTTGACCCCTAGTTAAAAACTACTTTCTGTGGCCTTCTTTACTCCAACTCCAAATTGCCCAGCTTGTGGTGCATCTGGCTAGAAGTAGCATTTTCATGAGGGAAAACATCTCATAGAGAGATTTTTCTACACCTGCGGATTCAGGTGTGCATTGCAGGGCAGTCCCAAAAGAAAACTGTCTTCCTGACCCCCAGGGTTAGGGCAATTAGGGGTAGGGTATAGGGACTATACTTTGTGGGAAGCCTGTTTATTAGGACTAGTTTCTACAGTTGTGTGTGCACTGCAGTTGTGTTGGTGAAGGAAAACGCAGACAGATTCTGCTGCAAGCACACGGCTTCAGGAGACAAGGGTCCCGTCCCAACGCTCACCCCCTCAAACCCAGAAGATCACAAGACAATTTGGCTCCTACCGTGCTCAGGATGGGTGCTGCTCCTCTTCCAGGCAGGCGCTGAAGGTGGGATGAAGGCCTTATCTGTCATGATTGGGGAGGGAAGACAGATTAGGGGGGAGAAGGTACAGCATTCTCTCCATCTCCCCCTTCTACTCAGAAGTGTGTGCAGGGAAGCCCATTCCTTTCAGAAACCCTCGTTTTCCCCCACCCTTTGGTTCCCCCACCATGCATAAGTAGGCTTGTGCCCAAAACATAAGGGGGATAACAAATCTAACACTAAATCTAACATTAAGGAACGAAGCACAGAGAATTGTCAGTGGACCCAATTTCTTTCAGATGAACTGAAAGAGTAGGGATAAAAGCAGCACCCATCGTTTGTACTGCATCCTTTACTCGACAAAAATCTGGTTCTTCTTTCTCAAGCACATTCCAAAGTATCATGATACTGCATATAGACCTATATCTGGAAGGGACCCCAAAGGTCATCCGGCCCAACCCGCTGCAAGGCAGGAGTATGCCGGAGAATAACCACTAACCTTGCTTGTGCTGTCAATGTTGCCCTATTGAATGGCACTTTTCAGGCCATTAAAACTGCAGCTGCAAGTAGCGCCATGAAGCACCCCTTGCCATCCCCTTTTCCTGACCGGGAGCAGAGGAGGTGCTGCTTACAGTCTCCCCAGGAGCATTTCAACAGTCAGGAGGAACATGAATGCCTCCAGAAAAGGAAAAAACCAGGAGCCTGCACTAAGGGAACACTCATGAGTATATAGTGCCTTTCTTTAGAACACCCCTCTTAAATTTACAAACTGCTGCAAATTTACAAAATGCACACATACGTGCCAGTATTTCTCAATCTAAATGATTCAATTGGCTTTTGGTTTTGGCCTCCCTTGCAGGGGCTCAGCCCACTTAGTCTCCTGCCATTGGGGATCCCAGCCTAGGTGCAGGGCAGGGGACAGTCTTAAATCTTTGCTTCACCCTTGCTGTGGAGCACATTGCGCAGTCGATTTTTAAGGACTGACACACACAACCCCCCCCAAACTTTATTGAGAAATTAATAAATAATAGGATTTCCATTTTTGGAGCAACCGTGGGAAAATGCAATGAGTGGAATGAGTGGAAACAGAGGAAGTACTGCTTACATCCTCCCTGGGAGCATTTCAGCAGTCAGCAGGAGGCCCTGACCCAGACCCCAGAGCCTAACCCTCTCCCTAACCCCGAGACTTACAACAGCAGACTTTCAACTTGTGACCTTTCTCAAAGATAAGGGTAAAGGGACCCCTGACCATTAGGTCCAGTCATGGCCAACTCTGGGGTTGCGGCGCTCATCTCACTTTATTGGCCAAGGAAGCTGACATATAGCTTCCAGGTCATGTGGCCGGCATGTCTAAGATACTTCTGGCAAACCAGAGCAACTCACGGAAACACCGGTTACCTTCCTGCCAGAGCGGGACCGATTAATCTCCTTACACATTGTGCTTTCCAACTGCTAAGTTGGCATACGCAGGGAACCAGCAACAGGAACTCAGCCCGTCACAGGGGCTTAGAACCGTCAATCGGCAAGTCCTAGGCTCTGTGGTTTAACCCACAGTACCACCCACATCCCGTAACTTAAAGGGATACTATTTCTGTTTGTTCCTTCTGAAGAACATTCCAAAGATTCAAAAGATACTACATTTGTATCTACATCTGGAAGGGACCCCAAAGGTCATCCAGCCCAACCCACTGCAAGGCAGGAATATGCAGGAGAATAACCACTAACCTTGCTGGTGCCGTCAGTCTTGCCCTATGAAAAGGCACTTTTCAGGCACTTTAAACTAAAACTGCAACTTGCGCCATGAAGAACCCCTTGCCATCCCCTTTGGCTGACTGGGAGCAGAGGAGGTTGGGAGCAGAGGAGGTGCTGCTTACAGTCTCCCCAGGAGCTTTTCAACAGTCAGAAGGAGTCCTAAAGCCTTCGGGGGGATTGTACATATGCTAAGAACATTTATGCCTCCAGAAAAGGAAACAACCATGAGCCTGCTCAAAGGGAATGCTCATGAGTCTATAAAGTGCCTTTCTTTAGAACACCCCTCTTAACTTTAAAAACTGCTGCAAATTTCCAAATTGCATACGTACATGCCAGTATTTGTCAATCTAAAAGATTCGATTGGCTTTTGGATTTGGCCACCCTTGCAGGGACTCAGACCACAAAGTCTCCTGCCATTGGGGTTCCCAGCATAGGTGCAGGGCAGGGGACAGGATTAAATATTTGCTCCACCCTTGCTGTGGAGCACATTGCACAGTAGATTTTTTAGGACTTACACACACAACCCCCCACCCAAACTTTATTGAGACATTAATAAATAATTGGGTTTCCATTTTTGGAGCAACCATAAGAAAATGCAATCTCCCTGACCATCAAAGAATAGAGACTGCTCTCTGGGAGGTTGCCAGGGTTAGGGGTGTGAGGAGAGGAAAAGAGACACTTCAACCAGCTGTTTGAGCTGAAATCCACCTTTGGAAAAGGCGGGCTGCACCTGTGTAAAGGACCAGGCATTGTGGAGGTGTAGGGACTGTGCGGTCTTACCGATGTAGAGAGATAGCTAGGTATTCCCCACCGTTCACTTTGCTCCTTGCTGCAGAGAATCTTTTCCAGTGGATGGAAGTGCACTTAGGCAGATGAACCTGCCTTTGGTAACTTCATGGAGATGTCTGGGAGCTGCCTTGCCTCTTTTTCTTCTCTTTCCTTTGGCGGCCACGCTGCGGGGAGAATCAGGGGTTTGGTTTAAGGAACTGTACAGATCTTGTGCCCAAAGATCCCCTTTCCCCCTCACACCCCTTTTTAGGAGAAGGAATTCACCCCTTTTTAGGAGAAGGAATTCAGCACGGCCCTGTGAGACCTGGGAAATATCAGGGGGGTGGATTATTTCAAGAACTAAAAGAGGGGTCCGTGTAAAAACAGGCACAGGATCAGCCAAGCACAAATGAATGTGCAAGGAATAATAAAAATCCTCACAGATTGAAAGTGAAAGGAACACCAAGTGAAAGGAACACTATTTATCTTTCTTCTTTCTGAAGCCCTTTCCAAAGAAAAATGTTGGTATACAAACCTCTGGAAACAACACCAAAGGTCATCCAGTCCAACCCGCTGCAGAAATAATTTCCTGCAGGAACGGGAACAAATTCCACATCGACAGATAAGACAACCCAGACAATTAAGACAATACGATTTACGTCCACATACTATTGATTATTCTAAACAACAGGGTTTTCCCAAGCGCCGCAATCAACGACGACGTCTTTAGTTGTAAATTTATCCAAACGCACACTAACACAGGAAGAAGAGAGAATTTTAACTCTTGGATTGGAATTTTTTTCCACACCGAAATATAATGCGTTCCAGGCAAGGGTGGACATCTTCAAACTTCTACGTCTTGTTAAATTAAGCAACCACTTTGACAAGTTTCAGACTACACCGTCCCCATTCCGCGTTCATTCTTCATTTCACCCGCATGTAGATAAGGCCCGCCTGAATGCATTCTACCAGGTTTTAATAGAAGACATTAATAAAATAGAAAAGAGAAGACCACCTCCACACAAAAGGAATTTTACCGCAAAGGATATAGAAATCATTGCTAGCCTTCAATCGGATGAGAATATTGTGATAAAACCAGCAGATAAGGGCGGAGACATAGTTATGATGAATACTCAGGATTACACCACAGAAGTAAATAGACAACTGCAAAATAACAATTTTTATAAACCATTGCCCAAAGACCCTACCGACGATGTATCCAGAATAATCAGGACCACCTTATCGGAAGGCATATCGTTTGGATACCTCAATTAAAAAAAAAAAAATTTAATCAATAAATATCCACGTACCCCACTATTTGATAGACTTCAAAAAATTCACAAATCACTTAATGCTCCACCAGGCAGACCGATGGTCTCAGGTAATGACTCTCTTTTGGAACCCCTTTGACAGTATATGGTACATTATTTGGATCCATTCGCCATGGACACTCCATCTTATATTCTGGACACAAAAACATTTATGGAAGACGTTGAGAACACCACCATACCTAAGGAGGCCTCCCTTGACACCCTGGATGTCGAGTCGCTGTATACAAATGTCCCATTAACTGAAGTCAGGTCAATTTTAGAAACTCTTTTGGATTCCAGACTCACAAAAAACCTCCGACACATTTTTTGCTCAATATTCTGGACATCGTTTTGGATTATAACTTATTTCATTATTTAAAACAGTTCTATCTGCAAGTCAAAGGCGTAGCGATGGGCTCTGCCTATGCCCATTCCATTGCAAATATTTACATGATACACTTTGAAAAAACTTTCATCCTTCATGACAACAATCCTTTTACATCTAAAATAATCAAATAGGATCGGTTTATAGATGATTTATTCTTCGTGATACAGGATCAAGACACAGCAACACAATTCCTCCAATGGATCAACAAACAAGATCCAAATATAGGATTGTCTGGTACCATTCATGATACATCTGTTAATTTTCTGGATGTTACAGTCTTTAAAGATCATTCCCAACAACTTTAGATCCGCCCATACCATAAACCGACGGATCGAAATTCATTATTACACGCTTCGTCCTTTCACGCTCCAAATTTATTGAATAATCTACCGTATGAACAGTATTTAAGACTAAAAAAAAAGGCACCGTCACAACAGGACTACAAAATAGCGGCCTAACAAATCACAATCCATATTACAACGAGGATACACATCACGGACTCTTGCTGCGGCTCAAGATAGAGCAGAAATGAAAAACAGGAAAGAAATTCTTGTTATAAAAACCTCAGATAAACCTAGAGAAGATCGTATTTCCACATCACTGCAATTGACACCACACACTTCTAGCATGAAGAAACTCATATATAAACATTGGCATTTGTTATCCTACATCCCAGGGTGTCAAAAACCACCTATAATTGGCCTAAAAAAAAACAAGTCGCAGAGAAATTATTGGGTGAAATCGGACCAACTTACATACACGGAAGCATCAACTAAGGGCCATTAAAAATGCGGTAGCTGTAATGTATGCAAATACGCACTACAAGTAAAGGAGTTCCCTAACACACAGACTGGCTTCAAATTTCAGATGGAACATTTTAGTAACTGGAACACAAAGAATAGCGTGTATGCACGGATATGCCCATGCCAAAAGATATATATAGGCAAAAGCACTAGACCAATTAAACTACGCATAAATGAACATGGATCACGGATCCGTAACAGAATAAGAGAAGCCCCTATGGTGGAACATTATATACAACAAAAACACACGGAAGAGGATTTTGTATTCTTTATTATTTGGAAACCAAAAGTCGATCTGTATACCAGGAGAAATATGGATAGACTATTGTTACAACAGGAAGCACGATAGATTCATTGGTTTGAAACAATGTCCCCCAAGGGCTTGAATGAACATCAAGAGTACAGTTCTTTTCTCTAATAAACCACCATAGATGCCCATGGACTTTAAATCCCTTCTCTGCTTACATCTTTAAGAAGGGAGAGCCTATCCTCCCTCCCCCAATGACACACATCTAAGACAATGATTTCACTCCCTAATAGAAAACACCAGAGAAACGCAAGAAAACTTGGATGAAATTATCTAAGGTGAGAAAACACTGAACTGATGTCCATTTTTCACAAATACTTTGACTGGAAATAATAACTCTTGGAAATCATTATTTCTAGACGCATGTTGAAAAAGAACGAAAGGATACAGACTTCCAACAGATTTATAGTCGTCAAAAAACCGAGGTATGGAACCAAACATCATGATATGTGTTAACATACTTTAGAATGTATATAATTCATAATATTTAGGAACTATGGATTGAAGCACCTTGATCCATCTTCACCTATTTTTTGATATTACCAGCAGAAGAAGGCATGTACTCCGAAACAGGGCCCTGTCCTGGTTACCACGACTGAGTCGTACATCTGATTCACACTACGGATACTCCTTTGGGGTCCCATTGGATCCTTTGTTCTTTATTCCTTATTCTGATTTTATAGAATGTGGACTCTTTTTGACTGCTACGGAGACTTGTATAAAACAATGGTTGTTCATATACCTTTGTACTATATCACTGTATATTTGAAACTACATTATTTCTGTACTTAAACGTTATATCCAAACTTACCATTACTTTAAAGCTATTGTACTTACACGCTGTGTTTAAATTTACTACTAGCTTCAAACTGTTATTCTTAGCAGAATACACACGTTTTTCATTTCAACTCTTGAGTAGGAATTATTCCTTCGATTGAAACTTTGGGCCAGAGTTCTTCATATATCCTGTTCAGGAAGCAAACATAGCCATCCACTATTCTTCACTGGAAACAGAGAAAGCTCTGCTTACATCCTCCCTGGGAGCATTTCAACAGTCAGGGGAGACCCTGACCCCGAAGCCTAACCCCAAGCCTCTCCCTAACCCCCTACCCTAACAACAACCCAAACCCAAACCCCTAGACTTACAACAGCAGACTTACAACTTCTGACCTTTGTCAAAGGTCAAGGAAAAGGGACCCCTGACCATTTGATCCGGTCGTGGCCGACTCTGGGGTTGTGCTACGTATTTTATTGGCCGGCGTACAGCTTCCGGGTCATGTGGCCAACATGACTAAGTGCTTGGCCGTCATACAACTAACCTGGAGGTATGTTTCTCTTTTTCTTCTTGGTGTGGCACTTTCCAGCTCTTACGAATAGGCAGGCGTCCCTTATGGAGATCCCCCTGCAAGATTGCTGTTCACAGTACCAAAAGGGGGTAGCATTGAACTGTTAGGTGTCACAGCCTAAAGGGAGGCACCTTGGCCATCATACAACTAACTTAAAGGAATATTATTTCCGGTTCTTCTTTCTGAAGCACATTCCAAAGATTCATAGGATGGTGTATATATCTATCTGGAAGGGACCTCAAGGGTCATCCAGCCCAACACGCTGCTAGGCAGGAATATGCAGAATAACCACTAACCTTGCTGGTGCCGTCAGTCTTGCCCTATGAAAAGGCACTTTTCAGGCACTTTAAACTAAAACTGCAACTTGCGCCATGAAGCACCCCTTGCCATCCCCTCTTGCTGACTGGGAGCAGAGAAGGTGCTGCTCTAGTGCTGGCCACTACAGCAGGGGCTGATCCCCATTTCTTCTTGTGGTCTTCAATTAAGAGTATCTGCTCAAAAAATCAAACAGAAAGCAATGGAGCGTTGCCATTAAGGCTGGGGCGAGAGGGCAAACCAGGTCTTCTAGACCCAAACTGGGTTTTGGATGCTCCATTACACAAACAAGCCAGCTCGGCCTCTCTAATTATCAGGGCTTCCTTACAAATTAATTATCTTTTTAAATTTATGCCTCTTCCTAAACATTGGTCTTAAAATTTAATATGCAAGTGTACCACTTTTGGATGCTAATGAATCTCCGGTTGGATTATGTGGATAAATCAATAGGTGAGAAAGACTTGGTTCAAGCAATGGTTCATCTGAAGAAATTAGGTTTTCAACACATTGCTTTGTCACCTTTAGATAGCCTAACAAGAAAAGGAATAGGAGACAAACCTCACCAACGTGGGGGAAGCCAGGAGGTGCTGCCCTACCCCAATCAAATAAATAAAAATACTTTACTGTATTTTAACTCTACTGTACTGTTCTGTTCTGTACTTTGGGGGTTAGGGGGGATGGGGCCAAGCACCACTTGGGTGGGTGTGGTATATCAGGAGTGGGGTGGTTGAAAAATGTTCTTAAATGTTATATATTTATAGGTATTTCTATTTTTTAAATCTTACCTTCATGACTTTTCCTCCATCTCTTCTCCCTTCATCACGCAGTTTCCTCCTCCTCCTTTTCAGAACAGAAATTCAGCAGAGCAGACCTAAGAAATATCATTAAGGTCAATTATTTTCACAAGAAGGGAAAGAGGGCTCCACACCAAAGCAAACATATAATACGTCCAGCACAGATTGCAGTAGAAAAAAGAATCAAGTGGGAAAGGAGCCAGCAGACAACAAACTGGAAAAAAGGTGCTTTTCACCTTTGTTTTTTCTTGTTTATTCTTGTTTCTTCTTTCTGAAGCACTTTCCAAAAAATCATAGGATGGTGCATTTAGCTGGAAGGGAACCCAAGGGTCATCCAGTCCCACCCGCTGCAAGGCAGGAATCTGCAAAGGAACCACAAGGGTTCATTTAATAAATAATAAAAATAGTAATAAGTGAAAGAATTCGGATCTTGAGGAATGAGCTGCTTACAAAAGCTCCACTTCAAGCAGTGCTTCGTCTGAACAATACACTGTTCAGGTACAGTTTTCAATACACTAAAGGCGGTCTGGAGGGGGGGGAGCAATGGAGATTTGAACTCACAGCCAGTTCCTCTGGAGTAGCTGCAGCCAAGGGGAGCTTCCCAATTCCAATAAATAAAAATACTATAATGCTAAGGCTTAGGGGGGAAGAGGCTGTGTCCCACTTGGAATGGTGTAATTATTATTATTATTATTATTATTATTATTATTAAACATTTAATGCTAATAATAATGAATTACTCTTTCCCAGCCACGAACAGAAAATTTTAAAAAACCATAAAACATCATATACTACAAACTTTCCTCACCTTTTTATAATAAAAACAATAATTTAAAAATTAATGATAATAATAATAATAATAATAATAATGTATTACTCTTTCACAGCCACCCACAGAAAATATGAAAAACCGATAAAACATAATATAATACAAATCTCCCTAACACTTTTAAAATAGGAACCATTATAATAAGGCTAACAATTTAAAAATAAAGGATAATCCTCATTTATTCCCCTTCCCCAACAGAATATTTAATAATTCGACAAAACTGAATATATTAAAAACTTCAACCAAGCCTTTCGAATAATAATAATAATTTAGAAATAAATTGTGATAATTATTATTATTTCCCGACCGATCCCAAAAAAAGAGTCTTTAAAACTCAACCAAACTCACGCGCTCCCTTCGAGAAAATGGCGACGGAGACGCTGAGGAGAAAACGCGCCCAAGGCCTGGCCCGCCCACAGCCCGACCTATCGCCGCCGAAGGCTCTCAACCAAAATGGCGGCGTGGTGCCTCTTCTGCCCTTTCTTCCCCCCTCCTTCCCCGTCCCATTGCCCTGGTCCAAAATGGCCGCCCTAGGAACCCCCGCGCTCAGCGCACGCGCCCAGCAGTCGCAGCAGCAGTTAAACTGGGGGGGGGGGCAGGCAGCCCTTTCCCGCTTTTTCTCCTCCCTCCCTCCTCCCAGCTATTTCTCATCCGATTCTCCTCAGCGCTTTCCCACCGCCTGGACGCCAAGGGAGTTTGGGCGCCCTTTTATTACAATAAAGGATTAAATAAAAAGACTATACTTTTAAGGCTTAGGGGGGAAGAGGCCATGTCCCACTAGGGAGGGAGGGTGTAATAATAATAATAATAATAATAATTTAACATTTAATGATAATGATAATGATAATAATTTCTTACTATTTCCCAGCCAGCCACCAACAGAATTATTTAGAATATGATAAAACATAATATACTACAAATTTCCCCAACCCTATTATAGTAAGAAAAATTATAATAATGACGATAACAATTTAAGAATAAATGATCATCATAATTCGTTACCCACCCTTCCCCCGCCTCTGGGCTGCTTGCTCCTCACAGAATGTTAAAAACGCGACACAACACCATAATTGCAAACTTCCCTAAGCCTTTTGTAATAATAACAAAAGTAGTAATTTAAAAATCAAGGCTGATAATCCTTGGTTCTTGCTGGCTCCCAACCGAAGACAGGAGTGAGGAGACGACCCAACTCACGCGCTTCCTCCTTGGCGTCCCGGGCGCGGGAGAGAGAGAGAGAGAGAGAGGCGCCGAGCGAGGAGGAGAAGAGGCGCCAAAAGCCTGGCCCGCCCACAACCAGGCCTGCCTGGGATTGGATTGGCCAAAAGGCCGGCCTATCGCGGTCGGTCGAGATTTATATTCAAAATTTAAAAATGAAAAACCCTTCCAGTCAGTAGCACCTTAAAGACCAACTCAGCTAGTTCTCGGTATGAGCTTTCGTGTGCAGGCAGTGCATTCAGTGTATCTGAAGAAGTGTGCCTGCCTGCCTGCACACGAAAGCTCATACCAAGAACTAACTGAGTTGGTCTTTCAGGTGCTACTGACTGGAAGGAATTTTTTTTTTTAATTAGGACTATGGCAGACCAACACGGCTACCTATCTACTCCGAGATTGTGATTGCTCCTGTGCGCTGAGAGGGGGGGGGGGCGTGGCGGGAAAGAGGGAAACGGGCCGGAGGGGGGAAGAAAGGGCAGAAGACGCGCCACCGCCGCCGCCGCCATGTTGGTTGGTTGAGGGCAGTGGGGCCTAGCCTGCCGTTGGGTGGCGCTAGTCTCCCTCCCTCGTGAGGTGGGCGCCTCGTTGGGGGTCCCTGCGAAGAAGGAAGGCCGGAGGGCCCCCCCCCAAATCCCCTCCGGAAGGAGCCCCAACAGTGCCTGAGGGGCCTGGCCTGGGCCTTCCTCTGCTTTTAATGATTCTCCTCCTTATTCTCCTCCTCCTCCTCCTCCTCGCGGCGTTTCCCTGCCCTGCGCGCTGCTGCTTCCAAGCTCCCTCGGGAGCAGCCCAGGGAGACTGCCTCTGGCCCAGGAGGCTCCTCGCTCGCCTGGGAGGGAGGCCAGGGCTGCGGGCGGGCGGGCGGGGGAGAAGCAGCCGCCCCTGGCGACTCCTCGGAGAGTCGCGCTCGCTCAAAGCCGGCCGCGGAGGGGAGGGCGGGGCTTGGGGCCGAGAGAGGCGGAGCAACGTCGCACGCACGCACGCTCGGATGCCGGCCGGCCGGCTCGCTCGCTCGCTCGCGCGTCGCCCGTTTCCCGGCGTGCCTCGCGCGCCCTCTGCGCTCCCCGCCGCTTCTCCCCCCCCCCGCCGGTCGCCCAGCGGAGACGACAAGATGGCGGCCAGCCATTACTACGGCTTCGCGGCCGGAGCCCCGTACAGGTGGGTGGGTAGGTGGGCAGCAGGGGCTGGGAATGAGGGGCGAGGGGTCCTCCTCGGCGCGCTCCTTCTCGCTCCTGCACAACAGCCCGGCCAGGAGGGCCGGCCGGCGGGGGGGGGGCGCGAGAGATAGGCGGAGAAGGCGGCGGGCTGGAGCCGAAGCGGCTCTTCCCAGCCAGCCCGGCAGGTAGGGTAGGCCGCGGGGGGGGGGCATCCCCGGTCTGGTCAGAAGGGGGCCAGGAGGCGCGCAGGACAGGGGGCTTCAGCTGCCGGGGCCACAGCCCTGCCAGGGAGGCCGAGGCTGGCGCCCCTCCTCCGCTTGTGGGAAGAAAGAGAGGGCAGCTGAGAGGACAGGCATCCACGTCTCTGAAATCTGCCCAACCAGCTGCCCTCCAGATGTTTTGGACTATAAGTCCCATCGGCCCAAGATTGCATGGGAAATCAGGATTATAGAAGTTGTACGTGACATGAAGCCCGGCAACTCCAACCTGGCTATGTGGGAATCGCTTGCAGGCGACCGCAGCAGGGCCATTTTCCCTTAGCGGCCACCACTTTTGTCCAACCTCGTCAGTCTCTCACTTGTCGTCTTCCTTCTCAGTGCCCAGCCTGCTCCAGCTTACTGCCACCACGCAACAGCAGCCAGCTACCCGCTCCAGCAGAGCCCTGCGATGGAGCACGCAGTGCCCCCCGCCTATGCTCCAGCACTACAGGCAGCCAGGTCTGTGGCATCTGCAGCATATGGGGGCTACCAGCCACCGTCAGCGCAAGACTACGGTTATGGGACGCGGCAAGCAGAGCCAACCCCCCAGCCAACTGTCACCCAGAACTATCAGGTAGCTGCTCATCAGTATCCTCACATCGGTGGGGTGGGTTGAACACAGGGGAGGCAACTAGCGGCCTGCAGATGTTGTTAGACTCCAGACCCCTGCTACAACATTCATTCCAAATATCTAGGAATGATGGGAGTGAGGGTCACAGGTGCCCCTTGCCTGATATTTTAGGGGCTGGAATAAAAGTATTTTGCATACTGGTGGCTTAGAATTGTCCTGCTCCGTGGGAGGTTCTCTAGGTCTACGGTCTCTTTCACAGGGTGTGGCTGTTGTCATAGAATCGTAGACTTAGAAGGTATCCCAACCCACTGCGATGCAGGAATCTCATCTCAAGCATCCCTGACAGATGGCAATCCAGCCTCCGCTTGAAAATATCCAAAGCAGGAGCGCCCACCACCTCCCAAGGGAGTCCCTTCCGCTCTCAAATAGCTCTTCCTCTCAGAAAGTTCTTCCTGATACTGAGTCAGAGTCTCCTTTCTGGTCTCTCTTCCACGCTAAATATCCCCAACTCCTTCAACCGTTCCTCATAAGGCCTGGTTTCCAGACCCCTGGGTCATCTAGGTTGCCCTCCTCTGCACTCGTTGCAGCTTGTCCATATCCTTCTTAAATTGTGGCGCCCAGAATTGTCACATGCTGACAGCTTCTAGGAGCCGCAGGGGAGAGCTGAGTGCAGGGGGGGCACCAAAGGAGCAGGAGGTGTCCCCCACAAAGGTACTAGCCCTCCCCTAACACCTCATACATATAAATACCTTAATAATAAAATAATAAAAATGAAGATGATTTTATTCTTTATACCCCACCCATCTGGCTGGGTTTCCTCAACCATTCTGACCAGCTTACCCAATAGACCAACACAGCAACTGTTTTGGAGAGCAAGTGAAATCAATTCCTTTCTGACTATAGTGGGCCACACACACACATAGCTATATGGGTAGGATTGAAGCTATACATTTGTTATCAGAGCAGCTAGGGGGAGAATTCTTTTCCCCAAGCATCTGAAGAAGTGAGCATGCACAAGAAAGCTTATACCAAGAACAAAATTAGTTGGTCTCTAAGGTGCTACTGGACAATTATTAATTTTTTTATATATATTTCAACTGCATCAGACCAACACGGCTACATAACTGAATCTTTCCCCAAGCAGTACAACCTGGGATAACTTTTCTTTTTTAAGCATCTATTTATTTTTAAAATTAATATACTGCCTCTTCCAGCTGGTCAGAAACTGCATTGCAGGGGGGATATAGAGGAAACAAACAGTAAGGAAGGACTTCTGATAGGATGGAATAATAGGGCAACTTCAGGAGTCATCAGGCATCACCTTCAAATGAGGTTGGGGCTCCATGTAGAGCCTGGACTGCTCCCCGTTGCTCGAGGGGAATGAGAGAGCCACAGAGATGTCTCTAGCATTCCCCATGGGTTGCTGCACTAAATTGGGAGCTCCAACAC
Organism: Podarcis liolepis; assembly: GCF_965112155.1. Taxonomy (NCBI): domain Eukaryota; kingdom Metazoa; phylum Chordata; class Lepidosauria; order Squamata; family Lacertidae; genus Podarcis; species Podarcis liolepis. Next base: position 41,204 of record NC_139572.1, read on the forward strand.
CTGGGAGGATACAAACGTCTCCATCCCGGTCTTAGGAGGAATCAATTGAAGGTGTGTTAAAGTGTCCCTGGCTTTTGTGCACCCCCCCCCCAAATATTTCAGCTACCTTAAATAATCCACCCAGAAAAGGCTCCTATCAGCCAAAAGATGCCCTGGCTTATGGGTCGCCCTGTGGAAGGCATCCGGTCGGCTTGTGTTGCCCTCACCAGCTTATTGACAGCCAAGTTTTGTTTTGGCAGGATGGCTACAGTTACGGCCGATCCCCAACAGCAGGCGGCTATGAGACCAAACCATATTACCAGACGGTGGTCACGCAGCCCCAACACGTGGCCACGGACTCGTACTACCACTCGAGTGAGTTCAAATAGAAAAGAAAAAAACACTGTTCAGGCGTGCTCAAAATACTAGAGGCTTGTGGAAGCATTGCTCAAGTAGTTTCCAGTAACAGCTGTGATGGTAACGGGGAAGGCTTGGGAAGCAGGCATGGCGATGGGGGTCATCTTCAGCTGCCCCCTTCCTGAGCCACAGGAGCTGTCCTGCGCTGCAATCGCACGCTGCCGTTCAGCTGGTTTAATAGAACCAAGAAGTTCCCTTTCTGTTGGAATAAAGATGAGTGCAATTACTCCTTTGTAAACAGGTCACACAGGTTTGGAGCTATCTGGAGGAGCACTTCTCCCAATATGAACCTGCCTGGGCTTTGAGATCTGGGGGGGGGGGGCGTGTTCCAGTTCCCCCACATTCACAGGCATGTTTGGTGAGGACATGAGACAAGGCCTTCTTGGTGGCTGCTCCCAGACTGTGGAACTCACTTCAGCCTACTTGGCTAGGCTAGGTCTCCATCTGCTTTCCTTTTGCCAGCAGGAAAAGACTTTTATTTTGCCATGCCATGCCTTTGGCCACCAACTGGCTGTTGTGGATGGTCTTCTGAGGATGAATGTTGTTGGGGTTTTCTGTGTGCTTTCGGAGGGTTTTAAATGTTTCAGCCCTGCATTTTTAAAGGGTTGCTTATTTAACCGTTTTTTAATATTTATATTGGTGTGCTTGTTTAGATTTGTGCTGGGAGCTGCCTTGGGTCCCGCATTGGGAGAAAGAGAGGATAGAAAGAAAATAAATAAAATAAGGTGTTGCTGTTCCCTTTTGCTGAGGAGTCTGGTCAGGCAAATGAAATGAAGGATTGTAGGTTAGCTGTTCTCTAGCCTCATTGAAATGAATGGCTCTTAGTCCTGTTCTTCAGTTTCACTGGGTCTCCTCTGAGGAGAATTTAGTTGGATGGAAGCCAGACAAAGCCCAAGGAGCTCAAGCCGGCAGAATCCGGGCAGGAGTCGCCTGCTGCTCTCTGGTCTTCAGCGACTGCTCTCTGTCCTTCGTAGACTCCCACAGCAGCTACAGCCAGCCTGCGGCCGTGTACAGTCCAAGCCAGCCCCAGAGACAAGTGACCCCCATTAAGCACATCCAGACTGGGGCTGCTTCCTCATCCTATAGCACCTACCCAGCCTCCACGACGTGCCAGCAGAACATCTCTGCCTCCTCCATCCAGTCGTACGCCCCTTCCTCCTCTTCCTCCTACAACTCCTCTCCTGCCTCCTACTCTGGTAAGAGCTTCTCAAAGGCCTCGCTTCCTCTTTCCCACTTCCTTTACCGCAAGGGGGCAGGGCCTGTGTGGCCCCAATCCCCATCGTCAATGACCGTGGGCGTTGGTAGTCTCAGCAACATTGACCTGTTTCCTCACCTGCTCTAGGAAACATCCCCTTTCTCAGGAGACAGTGTCTCTTCTAAGTACTAGAGAAATGCGGCTTTCTAGAGCAGGGCTGGGGAACCTGGGGCCTCCAGACGTTGCTGGGCTACAGCTCACCTGCTGGCTAGCCAGGCTGGCTGGGACTCAGGGGAGCTGGAAGGCCTGGTGCCTGCCCCTGCCTTGCTTGTCCTGCATCAACAGGAGGTCTTCTTTCTCCAGGGTCAAACTACTCCAACTATGAGGCCACTGCCTACACGGCAGCCAGCGCTTCCTACTACCAGCCCCCCCAGCCGCCAACGCAGCCCCTGCCTCCCACGCAGCAGCAGCAGCAGCCCAAGCCCATGGGGGGCTCACTGTGGAGCGACGGAGGCAGCAGCAACTCCACCAGCAGCTGCTACAGCAAGAAGCCCCAGTACCCCAGCAAGCCGCTCAAGCCCAAGGGGCCCCCCAAACAGCCCCAGCTTCACTACTGCGAGATCTGCAAGATCAGCTGCGCAGGCCCCCAGGTGCGTCTTGCTTCTTCCCCTTTGGCTCTTTGGCAAAGATCTGTCTGCTATCTCCCGATAAGCTACTCAGGGTGCCTTAACAATCATTTGAAGCCAAGCATAAAAACAGGCCACAATGCAAATGGAAAACTCGTGTCTTGCCTCCCCAAAAATCCTGGCAGCTGCAGTTGGTGAAGGGAGTTGGGAATTGGGATGGGTTCCCAGGATTCAGTGATGGAAGCCGTGTGCTTCGTGGTGTGGCTGAGATACAAGAGACGCATCAGTTTCTTCCTGATAAAAGAAGTACCTGCCTGAAATGGCAGAACACTCTGAGAGGAGTCCTCCCAAACCTCGTGGCACAAAGAGGGCCCTCTTTTAGGTGCCCCCACTCAGAAGGCCCTTCTCTGGTTCCCAGCAGCAGCCACAGAGCCTCTGGACCAGACCTGAGACAGGAACCAGAGGTACAGAGTCAATGCAGATGTGGTTCAGGGAGCCCGTGGCCAGGCAGGTGGTGTTGGTCTTCAGCAGGGCAACTTGACCCACAACCGCCTGCGCCACCCTGGATGTCAGTAGTGGAGCTGGGACTACCAGTGCACCCATTGGGAGCCTTCAAGTGTGATCCTGATGGCTCAGAGGCAAGGGGAAGCAGGTTTGGGCGGATCAGAAGCGGCTGGGTCAGCTGACAGGGAAACAGGCCAAGGCAAAGCCTCAGGCACGCAGAAGCTCTTTGCAAGCCCTGCCTTGGCTTTGAGGCCAGTGTCCTGATGATCCCACCCGTCTTGTTAAATTTGGAACACAAGCCTAGGATCTAATACGGATCTGGACCACTGGGCCAAAAGGCTTCCTCAGAGCTTCCCTACCCTGCTTTACAGTGCCGGGCTGGCTTGTCTTGCCCTGGTTGCTTACGAAGCCCCTCAGATTTACTAAGCACTGTACAAATGGTTCCTCTAGCTCCTTGTTCTGTATTCATCAGGATAACAGGTGCTTTGGGAAAGCACTCCCACCCAAACGGTCCTTGAATACAGCAGCTGTCCCCTGTTTACTCCGCAAAAGGATGGAGTTCAGAGATCTACATCCTTTGAACATAGCAGTTCTCTTTAGCTCTGACAGGGAATCATTGTGGACAGAGCTGTTCTCCATAAAAGGCATTCCTCTTCTCCCTTTAGAGCAAGGCTGAGAAACCTTAGGCCTGGGGGTGGAATGCAGCTCTTGCGGCCTCTCTGTGCAGCCCTCAGGACTCTTCCCCAAGCCGCGCCTTCTCTGCAGGCCTCGCACCTCACTGACCCTGACCAGCCCTCTCCTCGACTGCTTTTGCAGGGCCGGAATGTGTCTTCAGAGTGCCATAATGCCTCTTTGCACCACCTCCAGACACAGCTCACCTCCCTGCACCAACACAAGGCCCGTCCTGGATCGCCCTCCACTTCTTAGACGTGCCGTAGGCCGTAAAAACGTTTCGGGACAAGAGGATCCTGCCATGTCCTTCCTCCCACCCCCCTGCAGACTTACCGGGAGCACCTAGAAGGACAAAAGCACAAAAAGAAGGAGGCGGCACTGAAGACAGGGAGCCAGGCGGGGGGCAGCGGCCTACGGGGGGGCCAGACCCAGCTGCACTGCGAGCTCTGCGATGTTTCTTGCACCGGGGCAGATGCTTACGTGGCCCATATCCGAGGAGCCAAGCACCAAAAGGTTGCGTGTTTTGGGAAGCGCAGGGGGGCACCACTCCAGGGGGTGGCCCCTCCGCCCTGGGTCTCCTGGGGTGGAGGACGGGGACAAAGCGAGCGTTGGCTCACTGCCTCTGGCTCCCACTCTCTGCTTTCCCCAGGGGCGCCAGCTGCTCCTGCCCAGAGCTGACGCTGCCCAAGGACGGGAAGCCTGCGCTGGGCCATGTCTCCCCTCCGCTGAAGGACGTGTGTCTTCCAGGTCCTCAAGCTGCACACCAAGTTGGGGAAGCCCATCCCTGCCGTCGAGCCCATGGTGCTCAGCGCCGCTGTGAGTCCTGCCAATGGCTCCGCCAGCAAGCCAGCTCTGCACCCCCCTGTCTCCACCACGGCCAGCGTGCTGGCAAGGCAGGCTGGGGGCACAGCCAACAGCACACCCAGCCCCAGCAAGCCGCTTTCTGCCCAGAAGCCCCTGGGGCAGGCAAAGCTCTTGTTTCCAGGTAGGAGCTGTGGCGAGGGGGGCTGGCAGAGAGGCGTTCTCTGCGGAGTGATCTCTCTGCGCAGGCCGGGGGGTGAGGTGGTCGAGGGGACTCCCTGTTTCTGACTGCAGGTGGGGGGGGGCTGCAGCCCTCCAGGTGTAGCTGGACATACAGCACCCATCATCCCTGACCGTTGGCAATGCAGGCTGGGAGTTGTAGTTCTGCAGTGTCTGGAGGGCTACCAGTTCTTAATCTAAGAAGGCACTTCTCCATATCAAATAGAGGCAATCTTCCATATTATTGCGTATTATTCATTGGGGAGGGGTTCGGGGGGGTGAAATTGGCACAGACAAACACCATGAGGCCTGGTTCCCTTTTATTTCCTTTATCATTGGCTGCCTAGCACACCAGGGAGGGCTAAGCCTCCTCCACGCCATACCTTCAAACCACATGGCTTTCCCCAAAAAACCATGGGAACTGTAATTGGTTAAGGGTGTTGGGAATTTTAGATCTCTAAACTACAGCTTCCAGGATTATTTTACGGAAGCCATGTATATTAAATGTACTTTAAATGTGTGGTGTGCCATTTTACCCTAGTCTACAGTGCAATGCTGGTTTTGCCCAGGGCCTTCCAAAATCTGAGACACCCCCCCCCCCCCAGATCTGCGACCTGAAGTGGTACAGGCCATTCTTAGGACCTCATTCTGCTGCATGCATGGCTGCCCACCTGGTCACTGGGCAAGTGGACCTGGAAGGGGAAGTTCCTTCATGAAAGCAAAGGGTGGCCAGGTCAAGATCTGAGAACCTCCATGGCTGTTTTATCAGGAGCAGGCAAAGCTCAGGTGACAAGCGCAAAGCAGGAAGGGGCAGAAGGGGTGTCCCCGAAAGCCGCAAGGCCCGCAGACGAGTCCCCCCTCCGCAGCTCCGGAGACGGTCTGAGGGACCTGCTGGACGTGCAGCCTGTGGGTCACGATTATGTCGAAGAGGTAAAGCAAAGGGAAAGGAGGACGTGCCTCCTTCACTGAAATCTTTGCCGGTCATCTGTCAGGGATGTTAACGGAGTCGCTTCAAAGAGCTCTTGCACCAAGGCAGTGCAAATGGGGCGGGAGAGCGCATTGGGGACGGGCTCCCAAGGTTGCTCCCTTGGCTCAATCCTGATTTCCCCTCTGCCTCTCCCTGTGGAAGATCTGGCAAGGTGGGGGTTTTCAGGGCCTGGCTTCTGCCCCACGGGGGAGATCTTCGCTTGCCTGCCTCTCAAGACCAGCCTGGCTGAGACGAGGCGTCTTGCACCCTTCCAGGTCCACAACGACAAAGGCAAGATGGTTCGCTTCCACTGCAAGCTTTGTGAGTGCAGCTTCAATGACCCCAACTCTAAAGACATGCACTTGAAGGGCCGCCGGCACCGGCTACAGTACAAGGTGCGAGGGCTGGGGGGGGGCGGTGTGGGCTGGGCCTCCAAGGCTGGCCAGCCCGGGGGGGGGGAGCCCCGGTCTGGCAAGACCCACCTGCTGTGAGAGGGGTGCAGGGAGCCTGTTTGCTTCGGTGAAGCAGTCTTTGGCCCCTGGGCCCGAGGGGTTTCCCTCCTCTCATCCTCTGCAGCCCCTTTTGTTCCCATCACCCCACATTCCAGTAGCAGCTTGTAGCAATAACTGAACAGGATGAGGCCCTCTGCTCTATTCTGAGCCTGATGGCAACAAACCTCTTGCAGAAGAAAGTCAATCCTGACTTGCCAGTCGAGATCAAGCCCAGCAACCGGGCTCAGAAGTTGCAGGAGGAGAAGATGAAGAAGCAGCAGCTGCGCTCCCTGGGGAAGAGGCGCCGAGAGGAAGAGCAGCGCTGGCACCTAGAGATGAGGCGAGTCCTGGGGAAGGGGGCGGCTGGGGGGCCGAGCGTCCCCTTTGCGTGCAACAGCAGGTGCCAGGCTCAGTCCCTGCGCTCAGTTGGAGTAGACATGGCTCAGGAGACCGGGAAAGCTGCCTTGAAGTGCTGGGTCCATGTTTGCTCTCTCTCTTAAATGTCAGGATCCAACTCTGGCTGGCCTTTTGCAGGTTGATGGCTGAGGGAGGGAGGGCAAGAAGCCGCCTTGGGACTGTTCTGGTTGTTGTTCTATTATCAATATTATCCAGCACCATCAGAAACCCAGAGGAAATATAGGCAGTCTCTTCTCCTGAGCAGCTTACAGTCTAAACTGGGCAGTGTAGGAATAACAACAGGAAGCCAGGAGACGCAGAGGCCAGTTTAGGCATAACCCTCACCGTTGTTTAGCTTTGCTAAATGTGAGTTCTGGTCTCACATGCTTTCCCACTTTTCCTGTCAGAGGAGGAGGAGATTGGAAATTTGCTTTTTGAACTAATCACAGTTCCTTGCTGCATCCAGGCACATAGGAAGGGAGCCCCGGGGGCACACGTCTGGTTAAACTGTTGTTTGTTTAAACAAGCCAGCTTCATGAAGCACAATTTTGATCCTGATTACTTTCAGCAAGCCATTGTTCCAACTCATCACAGTTTTGTCTGAGTTTGGTGCAATGGAGAACTCGGTTGAGTTTCCTGCTGTCCTCCTCGGAGGCAGGGAGGCAGGATGAAATTCGTGAGCTTGAGGCCGGTGCTCAGAATGCGGAACCACAGTTTAGCGTCGCATCTGAAAGGGCAGGGCAGGAAGAATGTGAATGTACAGTGTCACGGGAGGCAGACCAGGATGGATGGACTGGACACAAAGAGACAGTCCTCACTCCAAGTCCAGAGGGTTTCCTGCTGTTGGTCCCTAATCCTGGCTGGTCAGCTGCTGTCCCTCCTTCCTGTGAGAGAGCCAGGCTCTTCTAATGCAGCATTTCTCCCGCCTTTCCCCTCCAGGCGCTATGAAGAAGAAATGTACTGGCGTCGGGTGGAGGAGGAGCAGCTGTATTGGGAGGAGCAGCGGCGGCACCTGGCGGCAGACTGGCCCCCGCCACCCCTCATGGGCAGGCCTGGAGTGCCAGTCCCCCCTCTCCTGGTGGGTATCCGGATTTGGGTGGCATTTCCTTCAAACCCCAGGCTCCCTGCAAAGCCAGCCAGCTGAATCACACCCTGAATCTATTCCAGTGTAACGCTAGACCGGAAGAAGCCTGGCTCTTTGGCTCTTCACATGGCTGCCAGGGGGACCTGGAAGCATCCATTTAGCATCCATTTCCTGGTTTGAACTGACCAGTTTCTTGTTGCTCATGAACTGTGGTTATTCTAAAGCGGGAGTTTGGCACCCGGACATTGGCAAAGGTGGGGCTCACATTCAGCACCAGCGAGGCTATTGGCACTGACAGTGGGCTGAGCATCAGGGGTGGGGCAGGGGATTGCGGGTGACTTGCGGGTGGAGGAGGAACCTGTGTTAGGGCTGCAGGCAGGAGGATCCATGTTCTTGGCTCAAACTCTAAATTTATTGAAAGAAGCCAGAATCAAAACTGATTTCTGCTCCTGGCTTGCTTCAATGAAAAATAGTTTAAACCTATCACTGCTCCCAGTTGGGATATAATGAGAAACTGTGTTCATGTGAACCAGGAAGTGAGTGCTTCTGGTTTCTCTTCCTGACTGTTGGAAGAAAAGTGGGGCGTGTAAAAGTGCCAGGCTCAGTCATATTGCGCTGACCTATGATTCACCATGAAGTCTGACCTGTGCCTTTTCCTCCCCTTCTTTGCCCACTTTAGTTTACAGACTCCTTCTGTCCATTTTATCTCCCTCAGCCCCCCCGGCGACCGGACTCTTCTGATGACCGCCACATCATGACAAAGCACTCCAGCATCTACCCAACAGAAGACGAGCTGCAGGCCGTTCAGAAAGTTGTCTCTCACTCTGAGCGTGCCCTTAGGCTCGTCTCCGATTGGCTGACGGAGCAGGAAACAGAAAAAGAGGAAGGCAGTAAAGAGAAAGGGTAATGCTTTCAGGCCGCCTCTGGTCTGGACCTTCACTCGAATTAAGCTCACCAACAACCCTGTGGGGTAGAGCAGGCTGGAAGAGGGGGACTGGCTCAAAGTCTTCCTAGTCACTCCTAGTCACGAGGCCAGGCTGCCAACAGGGGAATAACCTGCTCCCCTTACTTGGGGGGGGAGCAGCGGCACACAAGGGCCTTGGACATCCCTGCTGGAAGCCTTCCTGATGCATTTAATCGCCCGTGCTACGTAGCTAGTCCTCATGAGCACGCTTCCCTTCCTTTCCTGCCCCTCTCCTTTCAGCAGGAAGGCAGATGACCCTCCCCGGCTTCTGAAAGGGGTGATGAGAGTGGGCGTCTTGGCAAAAGGGCTGCTTCTCCGCGGAGACAGGAAGGTTCGCCTGATCCTGCTGTCAGCCCAGAAACCTACCCTGGCTCTTCTCCAGAGCATCACGCAGCAGCTGCCCCAGCAGCTGGAGGTAAGGAAGGCCTCTCTGCGCTCCGCAATCAGACTTGCCAACCTTGGGAGAGGAGGATGTGGGTATTTGTATATATTTTAGCTGTTGTTGAATGGGATGCTCTTCAAATCCTGTGTCTGGAGGGCCCTGCGGAGACAGAAAAGGTTCCCAGCAGGGATCTAAGAAGAAAAGAGTGGTGGGGCCCACCTGACATCCAGAGGCAGGGAGTTCCAAAGGACAGCTGCTGCTGCTGCTGCTGCTGCTGCTACTAAACTAAAGGAATGACTCCTCCCTGATGCCAAGTGGACCTTAATGGTCACATTGGCATCTTACGTGGAGCTGGAATTGTCTCACTCTGCTCTTCAGTTGCTGTTTTTTAGTCTGCCTTTTATTTGAGTTTTATATTGTGGCACTTTGTACACCACCCTGGAATCGGTTGAGGAAGAGCGTTTAAGAAAAATACCAAAGTATAACAAGTGACAAGAGGCATGACACAGTTTCCACAGTAAAAGCAGGTCCCTGCTCCCAGTGAATCTAAGATCTGGCCTCTTGGGCCTCACTTCCTGGCTTTGGGACTCTCCCCAGCCTGCCCCGCACCCTCCTTGAGTGCCTCTGCCTGGCTGGAATGTGTCCTTGGAGCTCTTGCCGCTGTCTCCTGCTTGCTAGATGGAGCAGCTGTGTGTAGAAACCTCTGGCTCTTGCACACCTGTGTGACAGTCCTGTCTGTTGGGCCAGCGTCCGCCACCACTGGCACGCAGCTCCTGGCTGATTGTCCTCGGGGACAGCACCCGAGGGTCAGAGGCTTTGCCATCTCTGTCCTCATCTGGATTGGGCCGGTGGGCATATCTCAAAGGCTGATGGAATTCTCTCTTTCTCCTCATCTGCCCCAGAAGGTGACGAGCGACAGTTACGAAGTGCTGTCCAACTCTGAGGAAGCCAATATTGTAATTGCGTCATGCAGAGAACCCCAAATGCAGGTCACCGTTTCGTTGACGTCTCCCTTGATGAGAGAAGAGGCCGCTGCAGATGCAGGTGAGTCTTCAGAACTTTATTTATAAAAGTTTAGACCTCAGAGTTGTGTATAGGAACATAAAAACCTTTAAAAGCAGAACAGAGCAGAACGTTTGGGTCCTCAAGGAAAGTTTTAAGTAAGCGTGTGGGCCTGTCAGCATGAAAAAGGTCTTCAAGAGACACCTGGAATTCAAATTTGAGGGTGTTTGCCAAATCACTCCTGGAAGAGTGTTCGACAGCATTCACTCCAACTAAATTTTACTCACTAGTAGACCCATTGAAATTCATGTATATCCTAGTCCAACATGCTGACTGTTGTGCCACATTATGCAGCATGGCTTGCCTTCTCTTCTGGCTGACTGGGCTGCAGCCTGCCTCTTCCACCTCCTCCTCCCTCCCTTTCTGCTTCCTTCTTAGGAGCATCGCCAGAGCCTCCGCTCGGCTCTGCAGAGACCTTGAGCAAGGACAAGTGCCTGGAGTCCCTGGCTGCTCTTCGCCATGCAAAATGGTTCCAGGTAAGAGAAGCCACTTTGGCCAAGGACTGTGTCCCCCGCCCCCCTGGCCCCCAAGAAGGAGGGTCCAGCTAAGCCACCAAGTCTTAACTTGGTGTTTTCTAAATCTTATGATTTCAAATCCACAGTGACCCATTTCAGAGACAACCCTCGGCTTTCTTTGAGCATCACCAGTTTCCCTTTTTCTTAATTTATTGTGCCCTGACACTTGCTTGTTGTGGAGGGGCACAGTTCATGGTTGTTTTCTTTCAAGACATGGATCCGAGATGGAGATGTTGTTTTTCCCTCTCCACAAAGGCCCGAGCCAACGGCCTGCAGTCGTGTGTCATCATCATCAGGGTTTTGCGGGACCTGTGCCAGCGTGTGCCAACATGGGGCGCTCTTCCAGATTGGGTAAGGAGGCGGGAGAGGCAGCGCCTTTGGGGAATTCACACGCATGCACACGATGCACATCACAGGATTAGGCCATTCCCAGAGTCTTGTTTTTAGCAAGTAAAGTAGGCTATGTATGTGGGGCTTCAGTTCACCCAGGTCATTATAGGAGCCCCTTCTGCATGGGTGTAAGTGGGGGGGGGGAGGTGGTATTTGGAAAGGAGGCCTCTTCAGTGATGGCCCCCAGTAGTGGAGCTCCTCCCTGCTTGGTGCCTTCCCCAACCCGGTGCCCTCTTGACCTTGTTGGACTCCCAATCCCATGATCTCTGAGCCGCTGGCTGTGTCCAGGGATGGTGGGAGGAGCTTGCCTGCTGCTCAGGGACATTGGGAGTTGAAGTCCAAGAGGAAATGGAAAGGAGAATGTGGGGGAAGGTTGGTTGGCATCCATATTGGTTACTTGTTGCTGCTCCGCAATTGGATTCCTCTCACAGAGCTCCAATTCCCAGAGTGGTTTAGCCCCTCTTCCCATGGGTCTCTGGGGACTGTAGTTCTTTGGGTGGAAGGGTGTCCTCCTCTCAGCACCCTTAACAAACCACAGTTCCCAGGATGCTTCAGGGGAAGGTGTGGTACTGTTTTAAGTGGGTAGTGCAGACAGGCCATAGTCTGAAGTAAAAAAAAAGGGGAAATGCTTAGTGGCATTAAGAAAGGCGCACTGCATTCTCAACAAGATATTCACCTGTTTATAAGCTGCACTTTCCATATAGGAAGTTGTGTTCTTCTTCTTCTCTTCCAGGCGATGGAGCTGCTGGTGGAAAGAGCTCTGAGCAGCGCCAAGGGCCCTTTGGGACCCGGAGAGGCCATGCGGAGGGTCCTGGAGTGCCTGGCCACCGGAATGCTCCTGGCAGGTCAGCTCTGCAAGCCTTTCTCCCGGTTGTGGGGCAGGAACACAGCTTCTGCCCCCCCCCCCCCCGCCTGCCTTCAAAAGCCATCCGCGATAGCGGGAAGCGCTTCCCTGCTATCCCGGACTGCTTTTAAAATGCTGGCGGTGGGGAGCAAAGCCTTTCGGCCCCCGCCGGCCTTCCTGGACCTCTTCTGAAGGCCGGAGGGGGGGAAAGGCTTTGCTCCCCACCACCAGCATTTAAAAGAGGTCCCCAGGGATTTCCCTATGGGCTTTCGTCTTGCGAAGTGCCTCCAAAACAGAAAACCCTTTCGTCTTGCGGGTTTTCCGTCTTGCGAGGCATTCGTCTTGCGGGGTACCACGCTAGCTTAGCAGCCGAGAAAACCCTGCTTGGTGGCTTCTCATTCATTTTAGGTTCGTTCCTTGGTTTTCTAAAAGCTGTAACGTAGATTTGCAATCTGCAACAACAAGGGTTTGGGGGGAGGCTTAGGCTTCCCCATCCCTGCCCTAAGGAGGATTTGATCCCCAGAAATGAACCGGAGAAACAAACCACTAGAAAGACTCCTTGTCACCAAGGATAGGGGGCTCCGGGGGCTCCAGCCCTCTCAATATTTTGAATCTGGGTTGGGAGTGGAATCAGGGTGCTGAAAATCAGAGTTTGCCTCCTTCCTACGCACCCCCATGCTGCCATGTTCTGCTTCCCTGCAGACGGCCCGGGGCTCCAAGACCCCTGTGAGAAAGAGCCAGTGGATGCCTTGCGGAGCATGGCCAGGCAGCAGCGAGAGGACGTCACGGCCAGCAGCCAGGTGGGTAGTGCCTTGGGCTCGTTGCCTTGAGCCCTGCAGGGCAGGCAGAGAGAACGTGCAGCCCTCCAGGCGTCTCCATGGGCAGTGCTGGCTGGGAGTTGGGAGCCCCACCGCTCCTGGAGGACCAGAGGTTCCCGATCTCTGCTGTGGGGCTTGTGAACTTAAAATTAAGCTGATAGGAATCAGGAAAGGCTTCGCCAGGACCACCTGCTTCCCCGAGTGGCGCCTGGCTCACTTGCCCTTAAGTGTCATGAAAGAGAGACTTTGGTTCTCTACAGCTCTTGGTCTCTCTCTCTTCAGTGTGTCATAGCCCATAGTTGGCTGCTTGCCGTCTCTCTCTAGCCAGAGGGTGGCCTGCGCTTCCTTTGTCGCGAGGGCAGATCTGCAATTTGGTGCTCATTGCCTTCTCTTGATGTCAACCAGCGCCAGGATCCAGAAATGTGGAATTTGCTCTGTCAGCCCAAGGGAGCCTTAATTATTAGCACTCACCTAGAAATTCCTCTAAGTTAGGACAGTGTAGTTTAGGAGGAGGAGGAGGAGGAGGAGTCGCTTGTTACCTAAACAAAACATAAACACATTATACCATAAAAGAGAAACCATAGAAAGCATTAACATTTTCATGTAGCACCAACATTCGTTAATGTTTATCTATATACTTTTTGCTCTAAGCTGATTGGGGAATGTTTGCTCCACCCTCAAGAAGTCATTTATAGATATCCTTAAAACCTGAACGCGATTCACTTCTTTCAAAATAGCAGTGAAGTGGGAACGCAGGAGTAGTTTAAAGCTTAAGGCCTGGTTAGAAAGGGAATGATTCTGCCTGGCACCTAAATATATGTAGGGTTCAGAATCCTAACCCTGTGTGCATCTTTGCCTTTCTCCCTCCCCGCAGCATGCCTTGCGGATGATGGCCTTCCGTCAGATCCACAAAGTCCTCGGCATGGAGCCCTTACCTCTGCTGAAAAACCGGCCCGGCCCACACAACCGGAAGAGGCGGCGGGACATTGAGGAGGAGACCGAGGGCGAGGGGAAGAAGGACAAGAAAGAGGGGGAGGAGGGCGGGGCCTAACCACTCTTCCACAGTTGCAAAATATGGTTTTTGTTTAGTCTAAAATTTTGGTAATTTTAGTGTGTCCCCCCCCCTTTAAAAAAGAAATAGTACTGTAGATTGTTTTAATACTGTGCTTCAGTCATTAAAGGGATTCCATCATCCATAAGAGTGGTCTTGTTTCTGCAGCCTGGAGATACACTTTCCACCTTTCCAATTGCTTATCTGAAAAAAACTTTCTCGCAGCAACATGTGTCATTTTTAAAACAGCCAAACCTCTGACCATTCTCTCCCCACCCCCTTATCTTTAAAATGCATCTTGTGAAATGATGATTCAGGAATTGCAGGCTTAAGGAATAATTGTTCATTGCTCTGCAGCCGGGTCAGAGTTGGAGGGGATACCTGGGCTGAACTGAACCAACTGGCATATCTGCCACTGGAAAACTTCAGTTGCTCCATAACATGCGGTGCAACTTGCCCCATAGTCCTGCCAGCAGCCCTTTGCTGTCTGCTTTGGGCTGGCTCCAGCTTTGAGGGGAGTCGGGTTGCTGGGCTACATCTCTACTTCCGTGGGCCCCCTGCTGTGCCAGTGGATATTCACTGATGAGCTTGGAAGGGGGGTTGCCATTTTAGTTTCCCACAATGCTTCAGAGGGACGCCTTGTGGCAGACATTGTAGGAATTAAAATGGCCCAGACTCAGATGGGGAGAGGGAAAGGGGCCCGGGGCAGGCAGCTGTTGGGAATGGGCCCTGAGGAGCAGGACAAGGTCTGTGCCAAAGCTGCCCTTGCTCCACATGATGGGTTGGTGGCTGGGATGTCTGGGGAAGGACTGAAACCACCTCCACAGAGAGTTGCTGTTTCCTCAATCGCTTGTTACTCAACTGCAGAGAAGAATAAGGAAGTTCTTCATGAGAAATGGTTGTAGACAGAGTCAGACCATCTAGCTCAGTATTGTCAAGTCTTAGAGGTAGTGGCGCTCCCAAACTTCTGATGGGAGTCTTTCCCAAACTTTTCTGAAGACAGGCTGTTGGCCCGTGTCGCTCATCTGCAAAGGCAGTCGTGGGTTTTAGACTTGGCTGCAGATTTCAGGGGCTGAACATGGGACTTCCTGCATGCAACCCCTGAGCACAGCACCTCCCCAGACTTGGAAAATCTAGGCCCTTCAGGCTCTGTCATTGTGCCTTGGACGCTCCGCTCCCCCAAACCACGCTGCTCCTATCCCTCCACCTGCTGGGGACCCCAAGCCAGAACTGGTAAAGCAGGTCGAAAGCTCGGGGTGGATTTAGCTCTTTGCGTATTAAATCAAAGAAATTGGTCCACTGCCTTCTTTATTGCTCTGGTTTAAATTTAAGCCAATTTGTGGGATCAGCTGATCCCATCTCATTCTGGAACAGGCACACCAGCTCTACAGAGGCATGAGAAAGAGAGGGGGGCATATGGCTTGAACCCCCCCCCCAGCCACCTCAATTTATGCCTGTGGACACAGCGCTTTCCATCCAAAACGTCCCCCCCACCAACTTCCAGTATCTGGAAAAAACACACGGCTAGTTTGTTTACTTAGAAGGTATTTATATACTGTCCCCTATAAAAACTTCAGGATGACATAAAGCAGCCTAAGAAAACTTTAAAAGCAATGCAGAGCAATAATTAAAATCAGTAGTGCAAGGAAATTTTAAAGAAGTGCATAGTTCAAGTGTTGCCATAAAACAGTATTCAGGGGGTGCATGGAAGTCAAAAGGAAGGATGCCGGCAGAATCTGTGACAGAAGAGAGTTTGCACAACATGGGGCCAGCAAGGCCAACTTCTGGTTGAGGTTCCCTGGGCCTCTGTGCAACACAGGCGACAGCCCTCAGCACTCCTCTGGATCAGTTTAGAGACTGAACTACAACAGAGAAACTCAGGAGCTCCTAAGGTATCCTGGGCCCAAGCCTGATTGCCTTAGTAGTCCTGGCGCCTTCGGACTAGTATTCTCCCAGTAATCCTTTCCCATGCCTAGGGATGGGAGACCTGTCGTTTTCTGCTTCTATCATTTCATAGCATCATAGAATTGTAGAGCTGAAAGGGACTCCCAAGGGCCATCTAGACCAGGAGCTGCCTCTACTTCCCTGGTAGGAGACTGAGCTAAGGCGTTTGCTGACAATCCTGTGGTCTCAGCCAAGCAAAGATTAGCAAATCAGTCCAGGCAGCTGTGTGTGTTCCTCTTGGAAGCAGCCTCTCCTCTCTTCCAATCCCTGTCTTGTCTCCCATCCAGACTTTCGATCCTCGATCAAGTCTTTCGACCTAATCTGTTTGTGTCTCCCTCCGAGCTGGATTCCGGCACCTTGGTAACCCCAAGGTATTCTGGCCCCTGCTCCTGTTGCAGCACATGCCGTGGAGGGAGGGGGGCGGATTCGGAAGTGGGAATCCAGCTTAGCTGATGGGAAAGACTCACGGCTATGAAGCACAAACCTTGCGGCCAGGCGAATGCTACCAATGTCCAGTTATCTAGCTGCATTCAGCAGCCGTGCAACAACAGTTCATCTTGTAGCAGTTAAGAAGAAAGGCCTCCCGTTGGTCTGTCTCCCCCCTCACCGCACCCACCCTGGTGACTTTGCATTCATTGGACAAAACACTGGGAGGCAGCCAGAGGGTTGCTTCTATTGGACAGTTGGGTTGAATCCTGCACCTGCACTTTTCATGACATGCCCGCAAGTAACAAGGAATAGAAACATACTTGTTGATACAGTAATAATTAGCCAGAGGGTGGATGGATGGATGGATGGATGGCTACGTTTATATCTATATCTCCAAGGTGCACATGGTTCTCATCCTCTCCATTGTGATGGGAATCAGGCC
This sequence comes from Podarcis liolepis, assembly GCF_965112155.1. Lineage (NCBI taxonomy): Eukaryota > Metazoa > Chordata > Lepidosauria > Squamata > Lacertidae > Podarcis > Podarcis liolepis. The sequence goes on from NC_139572.1 coordinate 57,396, forward strand.
AGGAGACCCTGACCGGCCCACAGTCCCCCAGGGAGCGTCATGAGCATCTTAAAAGGTTAGTCAGAAGGGATCCAAGGGTCGTGCCGCCTGAGCCTTTACAGTGCAGGAATCACAGCAGGATTTGAAGCCTGGTTGCTCCCAGTTCCCTTTCCCACACTCTAGCCACTGCACCACACAGGCTCCTCAGGGGTCAGTTTGCCCAGACCTGTGATTGCCTCCTGTGCAGGTGGAGACCCATCTTTTAGGGGGCACTGCTGGAAGGGCATTTCATATTTTTTTGTACTGTCCATTGTATTATATATATTTTTAATGTTTCAATTGCTTTTTGATGCAAAATGACTGATCAATGTAATGATAGCTAATAATGCCAAACTTTCCAGGGAAGGGGCTTGGCATTTCCCTTAGCGCAGGCCCTGCTGCGGCCATGACTCTTGCCTGTTGTCGGGGCAAGCCAGGCGTCCCCCTGACACGTTTGCTCTCCGCAGGTACCGTGAGGCTTAAAGGTAAGCGTTCGCAGGAGGTTGCCAGCTACTCAGATGGCTTAATGCCTGCCTATTTTTGTGAGGTCTAATCTGCCTGGAACTTCTGTCCCCAGCAGACTAAGCCAGCTGAACCCTTTTAAAATATACTGTGGGATTCCAGAAGAAGAGCGTGGAACTGGGCCGGAGGGAGGTGGGGGGTGGGATTTCATTCTAGACCCCTCTCCCCATGGGCAACACCCCTGCCATGTTTCTATAAAAGACTATCAACTGCTCTAAATGCAACTTGAAGGGGCAAAAATGAAGTGATGTGGAATGAATGGAGATAAAAGCTATCAGTTTGCTGCAGTGTTTTATGGCTGAATTGCAAAGGATCAGCGTTTTCCTTCTCCCTGATGGCCTCCCTTCCCAGGCGGAAAAGCCCCATCTACCCCCCCCCTTCCCTCTCCAGCACATGCAGAAACTGCCTTCTTGAGTGCTGGACCCACTCTTGGTCTGGTCTGCTCCATCTGCCAGAGCCTGTCTTTCATGCAGGAGAAGCCCCTCCCCCCCCCCCGAGGGTGTGAGACCCATTGGCTACACTCACCAGTGGAAGCCATTCCGGGGATTGTGGCTACTGTGGCATCCTGGCAGCTTCTAGGCGCTGCTGCAGGTGAGAGCTGAGTGCAGGTCAGGACCAGAGGTGGGCAAAACTGCCCATGTGGACGTAACTGCCCCTTCTCTCGGGGCCCAAGAGCACTTTCCTTGGTATCAACTGGGGGAAATTGGAGGGCAGGTTCTGCAAATCCCAATTTCTGGCTCACCCCTGATTTCACTGCATTTTCAGAAAATGCCAGCCCGTGCCTTAGGCTGAGTTTCTGCAAAGTAAGTGGAGGATCCTGCTCCTCCTACGCAGGGGCCCCTGGCCTCCCTTTTGCCTGCCCTTCTCTCTCTCTTCACCAAACAACCCAAGATTAAGAATCGTAATGAAACAATGAGCTGGTTAATAAGACCTGATGGGATTGATTACTGAGAATGATAACACATTCTCACACACACCCCCAAGCCCATTTCGTCCAAAGGTCCCAAAAGCACGTCAGCAATATATTAATTAATTGACTAAGCCCAGTTAACCTCCTCACAACACAAGCACTGCAAGGGGAGACTGCGCGACGGTTCTGGATTGCAGTGTTGCTCAGGCTCTGGGGACGATGGCCGGCTGCTGCGGTGATGGGAAAGCAGTGCAGGGGGAATTCGCACCTGCAAGACCAGCTCAACCTGCTCAGGCCTTGCAGGCTTGCTTTGGGACTCGGCCTGCACCCAGAGCAGCCGAGTGCAGGAAGCCGAGTGGAGCCAATAAGGGCACCTGTTTGCCTCTGGGGATTATTTCCGCTGTGGCCGGACTCAGCATCTGTGCCAGGAGAGGGTATGGAGCGGGGGAACTGAACGGTGTGTGCACGTATGTGTGAGTTTGTTGGGGGTGGGCTGGGAGATCTTTGGCTCAATGCAACAATCCCACATCTTCACCATCTGACCTGCACCTCTCCAGGACACAACGGTGCCAGGACGGCCGCAGGGCTGTGCCAGCGCTTGGAGCATGCAGCTGTCACCTCCAGCTCAGCCTGGGATGTGGCGGAAATGGGGCTGGGGTGCGTGTAATCAGATTGATTTCCCAGTGTAATCTCGCGGGGCTTAGAGATAACTCAGGGAAACGGGGCATATTGTCATGTGGGAATGCCCCACGCTAGCGGCTTTGGGTTCCAGGCGCATGTCAGGAAGAAGAGCGGTACAGAGACTTCTTCCGGGTGGAGTTGGCCAGAGGTATCAAAGCTAGTTGTGTCCCCCCTTCTGATGCTACAGGCGTGGAGAGCACGATTTTGTGGCCACAGTCCTAGGCAGGCCTTCTTCAGAATGGCACAGTCCCTTCAGAACGGTGGGTGCTCTGGTCAGAGATGGGCGTGCAGAACGATGGGCTGGCTGTGGTCTTCCCGACTGTCCACTGTTGGAAGGAGGGTGCTGGGCAGAGTGGATTTCTGGTCTGATCCAGGAGCAGAGGGCAATTGGTGACTACAAGAGGGATCCACAGCAGCCTGCTGAGATCTCCTTTTTGTGTTTCAATGTTTGTCCAAGGGTGTTTTAATTGACACAGGGATTGGTGCCATGGGTTAATTAAATGTGCGGTGTGGGGCTGACCTGAGTCTGATCTAGCAGGCTCTCCCTAGGCCCTCTCAGACATTCGGCCATCACTAGCTCCCCCCCCCCTTTCCAGGGCATAGAATTGGAGACTTGGAAGGGACCCCAAGGGTCAGCTAGTCAGAAGAGGGGCAGCTGGCTGGCACCCCAAACGGGAGCATTCCTCGCTGCATTCCACATTTTTATGATTTCTAAATGCAGGGGCAGAAGTATTGTGGTGGCAGGACGCCTTGAAGGACTTCTGAACCCCTCTAACTAGTTTCTTTCTCCCTGCTGCTCACCTTTCTGCCCAATAAACTGCCCCCGGGTGTTTTGGGCCCCTTCTGCATTCCACCCCACCCTGATCCAGCCTTGGCCCCATCCAGCAAAGTTCTCTTAATGAACTGAAAAGGTGCTAAGTCCTTTTAAGAGCTGGTCACGTGGCCACCTCCCCCCCCCCCCGCCATCCAGCTCTTGGCCTTAGTCCCCCCCCATCTCCCCAATCCTTTGCCCCCCCTCCAGTAAGCTGACACAGCGTCTCTAAGTGTTATCAGCTTTGGTGTCTAATAGGCTTAGTCAAGTTTAAAACTGTCATTTGAGTGAACTAAACCCCCTTGATACCCCTGCCTTGCACCTCTTTAGCCAATTTGGCTTCAATTAGGGTAATTGGGAAACGAGGAAAGAAGTGTAGCATTAATATTTTAAAGTGATGAAGTGATTACAGGACCCGGCCTAGGAAGGAAATCAATTTGCTATCTGCGTCTTGGGAAGGCAATTATCATCATTGGGCAAATAATCGCCCTCCAGCTTCTTCCTCCTCTCTGCTCAACACCCTCCTTTGACGACACCTTAAGGAGGTTAGGTGGGGGGGGGGCAAGGAGGGGGAGCCTGGCAGGGTGTGGAAAAACTAAATCCTCACACTGCTCAGGCTGGCAGAGGGCAGCTGGGTTCGCCGCTTTCCTTCCTGCCAGAAACGGAGCCCCGAGATCCCTGGCTCCAGGACCTTTCCCCTGAGATCAACCACTGTGCTTTCTGGTCCCAATCCGCAGCAGATCCACCCCCAGGTGAAATCTGAGCAGCATTGCATCAGGGGCATTGTGAAGCACCTCACAGGCCCTGCGCCCCAGCAGAGGCCTTGCCTCACTTCCCCAGAGCTTCCTAGTGGTGCTAGCAAAGTCAGGTGCTAGTCCTCATGATTCTGAATGGGCAGGAACCTGGGAAGCCATCTTGCATCCAGCCAGACTATTCATCTGTTTCCCCCAGTATGGTCCAGTCTTCAACCTTTTCAGAACCACAACCCACTTTTAACCAAAACATGCATGGGGCAGGACATTTCTTCCTCTTTTGCCATGTGTTTGGAACCCACCTTGGGTCAGGCTGTGGATGTACCGGCTTTGGTCAGGGGAAAGGCAGCGCTGCTCAGGAGACCAGCATTTGCTGCAGGGCAACTTGCAAGCATCTTTCCAGCTCCTCCTTCCGTCTCCAGGGACACGAAGGACAGCTCCTTCCTCTCTCTTTTAACTGACTCTCAGGTTTACAATCTAAGAAGAATGACTCCAAAGTAGGTTGGGAGGGAAGAGGAAATGTGTGAACTCAGGTTTAAGTTCTTAGTTACAAGTTATTCTAATAACTTTATATCGCCTTGCAGAAAAAGTATATTGGCCAAAATTGCATCTGAAAACATTTATATATTGGGGAAATTTTTTAGGAGGACTTTACAAATTAATGAATCTCAAACCAATGCAGAAACATGGAAAAATGAATTTTAAGACTGGGAAAATGAGAATCGGAGAGAAAGGAAGGTTAATCTTCCCTGGTCGTCCTGCACATGTTGTTGGCTCCCATCACCCCCCACCCTGGTCAATGGTGTCAGCCTTATGCTGACAGACTTGGCCCTGGGGGCTCTCAAGTCCCCTCACCCCCAGAACAAGGAGGAAGCATCTAGCTTGGATTGGAGTCTCTCTTCGTTGTGACCTTAAATGCTTCCCTTTGAAAATAAAATAAAACAACGATTATTTTTAAAAGAACTTTTCTTCTTTAAAAATTGTTTTGCACGTGCATGTGTTGCAGTTGGTGAATAATAATGGCTCGTTTGCTCTCTTTCTCAGCTTTGCGGGTGGGCTGCTTATTACGCCTAAATAGTTGATTTAATTGAAATGTCATTTAATTAATGAAATGAATTTAAAGGAGCCCGACTCCACTTGGGACAGATGGTGGAAGCTCAGGGGTGGTAAAATCAAGACCAAATTGCCTTCTGGTTGAAAGAATGCCAGCGTTGCACTTATAGGGGTGACAGCCTCCGTTGCTGGCTAAGTCGGGGGGGGGGGGCGCTGTACAAACTCGAAAGCTCTCTGTTCCCCAGCTGGACATTGGAGGGAAAGCGTGCTGGTCCCAGCAAGAACACGGAGTGGGAGAAGGAGGTGCAGTGAGCGGCATTAGAAATCATGCAGGGTTATTTCTGAACATTTTAAATCAGAACCTCTTGGACCAGACCAAAGGCCCATGAGTCCAGCGTCCTGTTCTCTCACTGGCCAAGCAGATGCCCCAATGGGACCCCCACAAGTAGGGGGCATCTAGTCCAACCCACTGCAATGCAATGCAAAGCATCCCTGACAGATGGCCACCCAACCTCTGCTTAGAAACCTCAAATATAAAATCAATATATAGTATATATTTTCATTGAGAGAGAGCTGTTGGAGAATCCAAACTAAGCCTTCGTTATTTGAGGGGGGAGTTGTTTTTTTGAAAAAGCTATTTGTGCACAGAAACACGAAGGCCCACGGCAGAGGAGCATCTTCTCGCGATACAAAAACGTTTGAATCTTTTAATCCTCCACAGGCCAAACAGCAGGGCCATTGCTGGATTTTGCTCTTCTCGCCAAAGAAAACCTGAGTTTGTGTGGGTTGTGCTTCCCTTAAAATCCATTTGAGAAACCAGCCTCTGGAAGACTTGCAGGAGACAGAGTGTGGCCAGTTTGTGTACCCTGAGCCTGCTCTGCCATATCAGTAAAGAAGGACACAAAAACAGTTTTAGAATAGGCCACAAGCTTGGTGGTTACAGATGTGAATGAGTTTAGTGTTGGGCAAATGGACCTCCTCCCCACCACTGAGGAGGCAGAGGGAGGCAGAGGCTACTACTATTCTCCCTCTGCCAAAGACCAGGAACGAACCCAGTGCCATGTCCACCAAGGTTGTGGGCAAAACCCTCAGACAGGCCCAGTTCGTCTGAGGGGACAAATTCCTCCCTGGACCCAAAAGGGGCAACCATGAAGCCCATCGCAAGGTCCCTCCAGGAACAGACCAAGCCGTGGTGGGACAGGAGATGGCGCTGGGATGTTGCCAGGCCGCAAGCATCACATCACCAGGAAGCGGTCAGAGGATATTCGGGGGGGGGGGGACATTTCTCAGACCAAAGGGAACCTGCGAAGCTACCTTCTTATTTTTGCTGTGGGGTGCTGGAGGCCCTTTATGTAATCTTGCTATATTTACAGTGCTGCACTGAAATGTTGCCTTTTGCATGCAACTATATTTGCTCTTGTGTTGTTTTGCTGCCTTCATTTCATAATAATTAAATTGTTTTTGCAAATGTGTTTGTGTTTTCTTTGCTGTAAGCCGCTTTGAGCGTGGTGTGTGTGTGTGAAAAAGACACAGAAATACAACGAACACAATGTAACTATGCTTTAAATCCTTTGCTCACAGTTTATACAAAATAGAACATTGCAAAGCTTACATTCTGAAAAGCAATCATGTTATGAGTTCTGTGAGATTCTTCACTTCCCCAGTCTAGAACGAGGCTGGGAAATCTCAGAGCCACCCCCCCCCCCTTGCCCCCAGAAGCTGCACGGAAGAGATTTTGGCCCTTACACTGAAAAAGGTCACTGGGAAACTGCATAAAAACTTGTGTATCATTTGGAGGAATTTGTACTAGAACACTCATGAATTTTCATGATGAAATAGCAATAATTGCAAACTGATGTAGAAATTTGAAGAACCGAACCTTGGACTGGGAAAAGTGAGAAAGCGAGAGAAGCCCAAACTATCTCAGCTGCCCCACCATAGTCCACATCTGTTAGTCATGGCAGGTGAACGGGAGCTGCGTAGGGAGAGGAACAGCTCCCACCCACAGCCGGCATTTAAAGCGCATTGAAAGCGCATGGCTTCCCCAAAGAATCATGGGAAGTGTAGTTTGTTAATGTTCCTGCAAATGGTAGCTCAGGGCCCAGGGTTCTTGGGAGAAGCCATGTACTTTCAAGGTGCTTCAAATGTCTGCTGTGGATGTGTCCCCCCCTCTCTCTCCTGAGGGACAAAACGTGGGGCAGACCCTGGCTTGTGGGCTTCCCACAGATGCATGTTTGAGAGCAGGATACCGGCCTCTCACCCAGCGGGCTCTTCGCAATGCTCCAAGTATCTCAGGACATTTTGGAGGCCGAGGGCGTGGTTGCCATGCCAAGAGGGGCTTCCCAGATAACGGGCTCAAATCCAAGGGCCACCATAGTTTCTCCATCCTGGCCGCACACAGCCAGGCATCAGGCAAGCTGCCCAGGTTGGGGGGCTGTCAGAGGGAGGCCCACCATAAGGCCTGGTCACTTGCATTTCGGAGGACGAAACTGGGGCGGAGGGGGAGGCCTGTGGGCCATGATCCTGCCAGAAGCTTCCCTCCTCCTGCATGTGTTCCTTCAAGCAGCGTCTCCCCACACTTTGACACACATCAGGGCTGCTGAAGCTGCTGCTCGGTTGTGCCCAGGGCTCATTAGTGGCATTACGCCACAAGCCACATTCAGCTTTGCACCTGACCCCCCAAAGCGTCCTTGGTGGTGCTTCCAGGCCTGCCATGCCAGTTCACGCATCCCTTGGCTGCAGAGCAAGGAGCCCAAGTTAGGAAGTTGCCCTCCCTCCCCCCCCCCCCCGGCCCTGGGATCCATCCCTTCAGCCTGCTGCCCAAAGACAAAGGCCATTGTTTCCGCCCTCCCGGGCGGGGCGGAAACCCCCCTCCATTTCTGTGGTGCCCCTTCTTTTCTTCTCTCTGTGTCTAATCATTCTTTCCCTCTCCTGTAATGAGGGGATTACGAGGGGAAACTGCAGCGGGGTGCTTTTGTGTGGAAGACAATCCAAGTGGGGAGGGGGCGGGCGCCGCTTGGCCCATCATTGCGGTGCCTCGGTGTCCCCTCTGCACGGCCAGCCGCCCCCAGCCCAGCCCAGCCCAGTGGATGAACCAAGGGGACACTTAGAGCAATTACTTAGCCAGAAAGTAACTGTCAATCATTCTTAAAGGGGAAGGCCTCCAATTAATAACCTCGTCCTAATCCGCTGGACTCATTTCCAATCTGCAAGGGCCCAGTGACATCTGCAAGACTAAATAAAGAATCTCCTTGGGGCTTTAGGCGAGGTGGGCTCCGTGACAGCTAAGGCGACCACTGAGCATCTTGGCTGCCAAGCGAGAAGATTGTGAGCGAGTTAGCCGCTTGTTTGGCTTCCGGAAGGGGACCGTCAAAGTTAAATACTTCTGAGCAAATCCAAGTAGGGCCGGGAGCAGGTAACAGAGCCTTCGTAACCATCTTTCTTTTCTCTTGTTTCCTTTCGATATTATTATATCCATCGCTTGTTAATGTTGCTGCCCTGGGGGATTTTGCCAAAGATTCATACCAAATCCTGACAGAAAATTGAGACAAGTAGATTGTTTTCCTCTCCGTTCCAGAGAGTGCCAGAGGTTTGCTGTGACTCCCAACCCCTGGAACAGGGGCTGCAAATATAGAGGATAATTGCTTTTTTTTTATTTTAACAATTTGGAAGGGAGGAAGGAGAGTATAGCAGTAAGTTGCAGAGGGGCCCAAACTTAACCCCTCGACCCCACCTAAATAAAATTGCCACTGAAATCACGGAATCCCAACATAGATGTGAATAATAATACAAATTAAGGTCATCAATAGGCAGTTCAAGCTGATCAGCTGAAGCAAGAATATAACACCCAGCCCCAGTTGACCTGATTTCTACATTCCAGGAAGTCTCTCTCTCCTTCCCAAGAAGGCCGGCTTCATTGAATTCTACAGCTGGGAACTTTTATTACTCTCCTCCCCAATATTAGACCATATTAGGAGGGCATGGGGGACCCCCCCCCAATATTCCAGAACTGCTCCCCCTTTGCCACAAGTGGGCCCAGCAAAATGCCCTTTCTGCCCCCCATCCCGTTTCCAGTCCCTGTAACATTTCCGGAAAGCAAAAGTGTCTTTTAAGAATAAATCAACATTCGGATAGCAACTAAATCCCCAAGAGATTGTGCGTCTCGGCGATGCTTTTCCTTTCAATCTTCGAGCTTAAGAACTTAAAGCCAAAAAGGGGAAAAAAACCTGCTGTGGATAAGGTGGAGTTGATTGTTTCAGAAAGAAAAAAGATATGAGGGGGGAAAGACGTACTGAGCCTGGCTAGGACAATCAGGCAGGAAAAAGTGGATAAATAAACTGTCTATTTTTCTAACTACATAAATTTTAGCTAAGACCTTTTGTTAAGGGTTTGAAAACAAATAAATAACTCCAGCACATCTTTTGAGATCCCCTCTGCCTTCTTGAGTCCTGGGAAGGCCAAGAGGCTGAATTGTGGAAGGAAGTGTTGGACAAAGAGAGCTGAAACTGACTCAGTTTCTTTTCCCAGGAAGTCACTTGTGGACAACTCCACCCAACCTGGCCTGGGCACAAATTCTGCAGGGCGGGGGCTACAGATGGAAATGCAACAGGGTGTCAGAAGAATTTTGTTGGGGTGGGGCGGCGAAGGGAAGATGCCTAAGAGACAAACTTTCTGTTGCAGTGCGAAATTTTGTACAGGGAGGGGGAAATCCATTAATTTCAGTTTCTCAGATTTGGGGGGGGGGGTTGCGTCATTTCCATTCTTAAGTTCTCCACATTTCCAGGTTGTGGCTGGGCGGAGCAAATATTGTTTCGTTTCAGGGAGTGTGACTTAGGCAGGTTTGTCTTTAAACATGAACCAAATTGGATTCCTTCCCCCTTCTAATTTTGTGTAGGGCAAAATTGGGGCCTACACAAAATTAGGCCTGAGGGCAGGATCCAGAGCATCGCTGAGGGTGATGGATCCAGCCCAGGGAGTGGGGAAAGGCATAGCAGACCCAACAGGGACGTCTCCTGCACAAACGACAGGGCTATACGTTTATTTTTTGTGATTATGTTTATATCCCCCCCTTCCTTCCTAAGGAGCAGGGGCGGGGGGGGGGGGCAGGCATCAGGAAGTGACCAAACAGTCTTTAGAAGAATTGCAAAAAGCAATTCTGATGCGGATGCAGATTGGGAAGTTCTCTAATTCAAAGGCTTGTTGCAAGAGGAGGCGCCCAAAAGACAGTTAAGGGAGAGGGAATTCCAAAGGGCCTACATTGGGCAGAAGGAAACTCCTGAAAAGGTGGCATCACCCACAGAGTAAATGGGACTATAGCGGGAGAGAGAGCCTTGCAGGTCTCCTGATCCCACACTCTATAGGGCCTTTTACACCTTGATCTTAGCCCAGTAGGTCGCTATGTGGCAGCTGGTGAGAGCGACACATGCGGGTTGCACAGGAGAATTTCCTGTTGGATCAGGGCCCATGCAAATACTCGCCCCCTCCCGAATCAATATAACACCACAAATGCTTACGCCGCAATAAGGTGTGCAAGGCCAGTTTTGCAGGGAGCACAAATGATGGCTCAGAAACACAAACACGCCCCCCCAGCCTCCCCCCCCAGCAGCGTTCATTTCAGGCCACTTTAGAAAAGCTTCCCTCTTCCAAAAATCATTTGCTGTGCAGCTGGGACCGGGGACAGTTTTCAGCCAGTGAGCCGCAATGTCATCGTAGGCAGTCTTTGGAACAGCAGGACACATGGGGATGGGGGTGGGGAGGGTCTCAGGTGCAAAACTGGGTGACTCCTCTGCACAAACAGCTACATCCTAGCCGCACAAGGGTTCCCCCCCCACACCCCGTTCTCCATCCAGGCCAGGGAGAGGCAGCCTCAGAGGAAGTTGCAGGGCCAGGCCAGCGAGGAGGGGGCTGGGGACAGCCCTGAGGGCCCCACAGAATTATAGCAGGCGGCATTTGCCCCCTGGGTCTGGGGCTTCCCATCCAGATGTGGGGAGTGGGAGATTCCTGTCCCTACCCACACTGTGACAGGAGAAGTCCCGTTGAAATCAATGCACCATTAGCCTGCTCTTCGTACGGCACAGGGGGACACAATCCTGCCCCCACTTTCTCTGTATCTCCAAACTGCAATGATTGCTCCTCTCCCACAAGCCTCCCTCCCTCTCTCCTTTTATACCTCACCCTCCTATCACCATAATTAAGTTGGCTGTGGAGGTCCTGGGGGGAAACGCAGAAGGAAAAGAACAATCCACAGCATGCCATTGGGAAACTGAGGCTCGAAATCCTTAACAGCTCCTTCTGCCAGTCGGCAGAAACTCATTTTAAAAGGAGAACATATCTGTCTGGCTGGATCACGACATCTGACTGCAAGTCCCGTTTGTGTTGCTATGTAGCTGAATGCTTGCAACCCTCTCCCTAACAGTTTGGGGGACATTGTTACAAGGGCACAAACTGGCGGTGGAGGCTGGTCCATTCGCGTAAAGGGGACATTGCCCCACCAGCCTCAGTCCACTCTCATCCAGCCCCCCTTTCCTGCCTTGCAAGCCTGCCAGCTTCCTGCTGCTCCAGGGGCTCAGTGTCCCCCGTGCAGAGCTCAGAAGGAGGCAGGAGAAGGGGACTCCCCGTGGGAGCGTCAATCCCTGGTGGGGCTTCAAAGGGACTCCCTGTCCGCAGCCCTGCAGCCCCTGTTGCCCCACAGAGTGAGAGGGACTCCTGGCCACTTCCTCAGTTCCTCTTGGAAACAATGGCCTTATTCAAGGCCATGAGGTCTAGAATCTTTGCCTTTGGGGGCAGGACCATCCCTTGGCTTGGTAGACGGTTACCCTAGATGTGTGTGTGAGAGAGGGGGGGGGGAGGGAGGAAGTAGTGGCACGAGACAGGTGTCTCCTCGTCCGCCTGATCCAGGGATTTAGCCAGGATCAGAGCTCTTGTAGTGGAGATCGGCAGACACAGCGTTCGCTTCCACCTGCTGGCATCCCCCTTGGACCTGACATCTCAGGAAAAGGGACCAGGTCTGCTTGCTCTCCTGCCTTCTTCATCTTCTTCACCGAAAGAGTTCAAATCTGAGGTACTAGCACCCCATCCTGCTTTTAAACAGCTGCAATCAACTTTTGGGAATAATTAAATTGCACTAAATTGTACCCGAGGCAATGAGCTGGTCTGGGATTCTTCTCCCAAACTGTTGATATTTTATTGTTGTTCATTATTATCTGCAAAAGGGGCATTTTTTTCTTTTGCCTTAGAGAGGCAGGAAAGATGGCCCTCTCCTTAGGGGACTAAGGATTCCCTTATTGCAACCCTAAAGGAGGGATATATCTGCCCCTGAAAAGTACGCTGCTCAGAACTATCCGGAGTTCTCTGACTTTTCTGCGCAGATTGACCGGCGAGATGTTCCTCAGCAAGTGCGAGGGGGAGCTGAGCGAGCTGCCGAAGAGCGTGGACAGCGAGGGGACCACGCCAGAGAACCTGGACGAGGAGCAGCCCAAGAAGAAGCACCGCCGGAACCGGACCACCTTCACCACCTACCAGCTGCATGAGCTGGAGAGGGCCTTCGAGAAGTCTCACTACCCGGACGTCTACAGCCGCGAGGAACTGGCCATGAAAGTCAACTTGCCAGAGGTCCGGGTTCAGGTGAGCAAGAACCACGAGGAGCTCTGGGGACAAAGTGGTGGAGCAGATGGCGCTGCCAGAGTCAGACCACTGGTCCATCGACAGCAGCCTCTCTCAGCCGTGGGTCTCCAGGTGTTGGGGGAACTGGGGGCCGGGCTGTTTCTTCCTCTTCTTCTTTGAATTTGAATTTATATACCACCCTATACCCAGGGGTCTCAGAATGAAATCAAGATATAAAACCACAAAATGCATAATAAAAATAACATCAACCCAATAGCTCCCCCCCCCAAAAAAAAACATTTTAAAAGGGCATAGGATGTAAATCAGATCAACCAAAGGCCTGGTTAAAAAGGAACGTTTTTGCCTGGCGCCTAAAAATGTATAGTGAACTTCCCTGGGGAGAGCATTCCACAGACAGGGAGCCACTGCAGAGAAGGCCCCGCTCTCGTGTAGGAGGCACACGAAGGAGGGCCTCGGAAGATGATCTCAGGGTCTGGGTGGGTTTATATGGGAAGAGGCAGTCCTTGAGATATTGTGGTCCTGAGCCATTTAAGGCTTTCTTGGTCAGAACCAGCACTTTGAATTGGGCCAGGAAACCAACTGGTAGCCAGTGCAGCCAGACCAGGATCAGTGTAAGCTGCTCAAACCGTCTTGCTCCGGTGAGCAACCTGGCCGCTGAATTCTGCCCGCTGAATTTATTGCAATTATATAGTTTTTATCAATGTTTAGTTTATAGATATAGATAGATAGATAGATAGATAGATAGTTTTTCTGTTTTTAGCCATTCTTGTTTTTAAACTGTGAGCTACAATGAGTGCCATCAGGGGAAAAGGCAGGGTGCCAATAAATATATAACAACAACAACAACAACAACGATGATGCTGATGCTGATGATGCGCTGGATGCTTTGAGAAGGTGCTTCTCCTTTTTGCAGGTCTGGTTCCAGAATCGGAGGGCCAAGTGGCGCCGGCAAGAGAAGATGGAGGCCAACTCCATGAAGCTCCACGATGCCCCCATGCTGTCGTTCAACAGGCCCCCCATGGCCCCCAACGTGGGGCCCATCGGCAACTCCCTCCCCTTGGACCCCTGGCTGACCTCGCCCATCTCCAGCGCCACGGCCGTCCACAGCATCCCGGGCTTCATGGGCCCCACGCAAGGCCTCCAGCCGGCCTACACAGGGCACTCCTTCCTCAACAGCCCACCCGCCATGCCCCAGAGCATGCAGCCCATGGCGCCCGCCGCCTACCAGTGCGCCACCACGTTTGTGGACAAGTACCCTCTGGAGGACGTGGACCAGCGCAGCTCCAGCATCGCTTCGCTGCGGATGAAGGCCAAGGAGCACATCCAGACCATTGACAAAACGTGGCAGCCCATTTGATGGCGGGGCAGGTGACCCACCGTGCCAAACCCTGGCCAGGAAGGGGGACAGAGAAAGGACACCGCGTGGTCTCCCGCCAGGCGACTCTCAGCTTCTTCCATCGCGGCCAATGACTATGACGTGGCCTCTCAGGCTCTGCGGACGGCGTTTCCGCTTCAAGCCAGCTGGGTTTACGCTGGCTAATGGCGATGGTTTCGCTGTCACAGTCGGGCGTTGCCTCAAATGAGAGAATTTAGCACCATGGACTCAAATACTGAAGTTTTTGCTCTCCCCACTTTCCCTCTGACTCTGGTTGGGGCAGTGGGATTAGGAGGAGGGAATTCCCCACAGGGAATCTTCTCCTTGCATGGGGGCGCTTCCAGTTGTTACGGAGATGAAGGACATCTCTCCACAGAAGTTTGGCAGTTTCGGCTCTGCCATATTCCTCTTCTAGCAGATATTTGGGGGGATATTCTGAGTTGTGGATTGGACTGGTTGGATTCAGTGATTCCTGCACCCCTGGAAAGGGGATATCAAAAACAAGAAAGCGAAGGCTGTGATGGAGATTGCAAAAACAGGACCAGATGCCCTTGGCAAGGCTGTGACATCGTACCAAGTCACTAGTCCTCATAGAGGACAGATTCAGTCTTGGAGCAACTGATTTGTATTGATTGCAGGAGAACAAAATGACTATGAACCATCCCGACTGGCACCCATCAGTCGTAAATCCCTCCAGGCCAGATGGACAGCTCCTTTGTTTCTGCCCAAAGCAGCCAGCTACTCCAAAGCAGATTGCATTCCAAAGTGGGCACACCACTTTCTGTTTACACATCCATTTTCCTTTCTCTCTGTGTGGGTTTCACTTGCTCTGCTTTTTCTTGGGTAGACATTTCTCTCTGATGTTTGTCTCAAAATTGCCACATTTGGTGTGATTTCTATGCAGCAGAGTTCAGCCAACAGAATGAAGGAGGGGAAAATATTTTCTTTAATAATTTCTCACTTTCTCACTTCTTTCAATCCATCTCAGCATAGTGAGAAAGACCGGTGTCTGTTCAGTCTGGTACTCAGACGCCTTTTGCTGGTCTCAATGCAGGACAGAGAGGTTTGTGCGTGTGTTGAAACTCGCTTACTGTACAAAGGTACCGGGGCATCCGCTGTTCCACACATTTGGCCTTTACCCACCCCTGGGACTCCCCCCCCCCCCAGCGAAGAAGGGAATGGGACCCTCAGGCTGCAAAATGCTCCTCGCCTGCCTTCAGCAGCCGGTTGGCTCCCCAGGCGCACATTCCCAATCTGTCAATGTGCAGTTAGCCGCACTGGTGCTGACTGGAGCTTGTTGCCCCAAAAGAACGGGAGCTGGGGGACGGGGGGGGCGGGGGTTTGGGAACTAAAGGCTGCCTCAACCCCCTCATTTCTCATTTAAGGTGGGTTGTAGGGCTCACCCAAAAAGTTGCACTTTGCACATGCTAACCACTCCAATCTTTGCTCTTATAGCAGTTCCTCACCCCCTTAGATTGCAGAGTATGGAGGGGGGGGCTGTAATCATCATTAGGAGTGCAATCCCACTTAACCTTTCCCCTGTTATTAATCCTAATGAAAATTGCCCCCGTTCCGCCGGAAACATTTGCAACTGAAGAAAGGGTCTACGGCGGCAGCAAAGCCTTGCGGTTGCTCCAGAAGCTGGGGACGACAACCTCAGGCCCTCCTTGACCACTGGGCAGGCTGGTTGCTGCTGGGAGCAGGAAGGTTGCGGGTTCCTCATCTGTGAACCACCCTCTTCTGCTGTTTCTCAGCCAGGGCCCTTGCAGAGTCCCCTTCCTTCCTCTCCCTCTCGCATCCTTTCCCGGTCCAGCTGCCGCCTCTCACCTCGTCTCCCCTTCCACCGGGTGGGGGGTGGGGGGGCGTCAGACCCGATTCCATATTGCACGCCTGGCTGCCCACACAACAAAAGGGGCCTGGCCAGGGCTGCTTCTCCCAAGCCCCACCGACCCCCACGGGCCACTATTGTTGTCTTGCGACAGATGCAAGACTCTGGGGTGCCCCACGGCGCTCGTTAGGGGGAATCTGCTCACCCATCACTCTGCCGGAGTTTCCCAGGTGGGGCAGGGAGGGCCCGTCCCTCCGCCCCAGCCGACCAGGGTTGAGACTTTCCTTGCAAAGGGCTCCCTCTTCCCCAAAGTGGGGAGGCAGCAATCCTTCTGAAGGCCAGAGGCTGGGAACCTGGGGCTGGGAGAGTGCTCTTGGGCTCAGGTCCTTCTGGCAGGGATCCAGCAGGGATCTGGTGGGCCGCTGTGAGAGCAGGCCACATGCTCCGGTTACGTGTTCTGAAGGAGGAAGCTGCCCGGTCCCCTGTCCCTTGTGGGGGGATGCAGCGGCCGGCTGTGGACTTGCCCTGGGCCCCCTTGGGGCAGCCCTTGGACCTGCCTCACTGAAAGAGAGCAGCTGGATCCGGCCAAAGTCCCACCTGGACCCGCTTTGCACAGTGGCCTGACCAGGTGCCCCATGGGAAGCAGACCAGCGGGGTCCCAGCAGGGGATGGGGCCGGAAAGCCGTGAGAAACAGGGCTGGGTCTGTAGCCAGGGCTTAGGGGTGGGGGGGCTGCCTGGGATCCAGAGTGGCAAGGGGGGGGCTATAGATGCACAACCCACCCGTGAGGCGTAAAAGAAGCAGACACAGAGAAATAGGAGGCCTAACCCTGCCAGAGGGAGACACATTTCTCGGCCCTTCATTCTGAGAACCAGCTGCTGAAACTGTGGGGGGGGGGGGAGTTTTCCTGCTTACCGGCTTCCCATTGGGTCATCTGGAGTTGACGGGCCCTTATCTGAACCAGAAGTATTATTTTGATCATGTATTGAATTTATGTACCGCCCTATACCCGGGGGTCTCAGGGCGGTTCACAGCATAAAATTAAGATATAAAACCACAAAATACCTAATAAAACTAAAAACAACAACCCAATAGCCCCCCCCCAAAAAAAAACACATTTTAAAAGGCATAGGATGTAAATCGGATCAACCAAAGGCCTGGTTAAAAGGGAATGTTTTTGCCTGGCGCCTGAAGGTGTATAATGAAGGCGCCAGGCAAACTTCCCTGGGGAGAGCATTCCACAGACAGGGAGCCACTGCAGAAAAGGCCCCGCTCTCATGTTGCCACCACCTGGACCTCTTGAGGAGGAGACACACGAAGGAGGGCCTCAGAAGATGTTTTCAGGGTCCGGGTAGGGCTCTTCTTATGGACTTAATAATAAAAAGGTTCTGTGACCAACATATCTACTTGCAGTTGCCTGCCTTCCCAGTACCACCACCATGACAAAAATAATTTCCTCGATTTCCTGAAAGGCTGGTGGTTCTCCCTGGCCCCATTCGATGACACGACAATTCAATGGCACAGCAATTCAATGCCCTCTCCCTCCGCTCTTTGCCACACCCTGGCCAGGCTGGCCAGCAAGGTAGCTCTTCCCTTCACCGGTCGCCGTGGGATCCGTGCTTGGGGAGGGGGGCAGAAGAGAGGAGCACCCGCCCACCCCAGCGGCACTAATGGGCTTTGATTGCTGACAGCCAGAGGGGGCTCCCGGGTTTGGCATGAAAAGGGGGTGGGAGAGGCTTTGTACATCTGGCGCCAGAGTCCAGCCTGTCAAGACCTCGTCAAAAGAGGCGGCTCGGTGGCGTGTCCCTTCAACAGCTGGCCCTTCCCCAATTAACGGGGCACACTAATTAGGTCACGGCCTTTGCTTGGGCCAGGCCCGGACTCAGGAGTTTGGGAAGGATCCTGCACTCCTTCAAGGCTGGAACCTCAGGCACACCTTTTCTTTTCCCGGGAGGAGGGCAGATTGAAACAGGCTCTAGAGTTCAGGGCAGGGGGGCCGTTTTGCATGCAGGAGGTCCCTGGGTCCATAACCTGGCATTTCCAAAATGGGCTGGGGAAAACTAATAAATAATAATAATTTTATTTATTCATTCATCCTGCTCTCATCTGGCTGGGTTTCCCCAGCCACTCTGGGTGACTCCCAACAAAATATGACAAATTCAATCAAACATTAAAAACTTCCCTAAACAGGGCTGCCTTCAGATGTCTTCTAAAAGTCTGATAGTTGTGATCTGATTGACATCTGATTGGAGGGCATTCGACAGGGCAGGCGCCACCACCGAGAAGGCCCTCTGTAACCTCACTTCTTGCAGGGAGGGAGACCCTCGGAGATGGACCCCGGTGTCCGGGCTGAATGATGGGGGTGGAGACGCTCCTTCAGGTATCTTGTCTGAAACCTTGGAGAGGTTGTGGCCTGTCAGTGCAGAGCAGGAATGGCCGGGTTGCGGGGGGGGGGGGTGAGAGAAGCAGCTCAGGGTCCCAGTGCAGCTGAGACAAGCCTATCTGAGCCTCAGCAGTTGCAATGGGTGCAAGTCTTGCCCTCGCAGGCTGCATTTCAGTCACACAAGAGTTGAATGGTTCTACACACAGACACAGAAACAAGCAAGCAAGATGGAGCCCACTGCTCAGAACACCTTCCCATTGTGGAAAAGCAGAGGCGGATGCAGAGGTCAGCCCTGAAGGGGCCACATTACGACTGAGGGGCCCAACCGTAGCTTCTTCCACTGCACCTGACTCAGCCCATGGCAGCCAGAGGTCCTTCCGGAGACAGCTAAACCAGTCATTGCAGAAATCACACCTGTGTGCCCCCCCCCCAATATCCCCAGCCGCATTGCAATATGCATTCAATGATTTGTAGAGAGACTTCCATAATGTCGTTTTGCTTTCTATAATCCTAAGTGATTGTACAGAACCGAAAAGTGTGCCAAATGACTTGGCAAGCATCTATCTCTTAAAAAATAATAAGCAGCCGGACACAAATGGGGGGAGGACACTGGATCACTCCAACTTTATCAGCAGAAAGTACAAAGCTCACAATCTCTTAAGTTCACCACGTAGAAAATCGTCAGGAGTGTTGTGCGGTTGTTTCAGGGCGATGGGTTATATTGGCAGATTTTCCTGCTTTGGGGGGGGGGGGGCTGGGACTGAAGTTCAGAGCAAGAAACGAGAGTCGTACCAACTTGAGAGTTTCTGGAATTTGTCAGGGCGTGTTTCCCATCACTGCTCCCACCCACCTCATCCCACCAGCGACACATGAAGGAAGGAGCAGTTTAGGATGGTCTGGAGAAGCCATGAAGCTCACCATCAATACTGGAGGTCGAACATTGGCTTTTATTTGCAAGTCTTGGCATTTCCCCAAGCTGTGTATTAAGAAGATGGCGAGGACACCAGGCCTTGCGCTGCTTTTTTAATGTGTTGCAAGATGTGAGCTCAGAACACAATTGTAGAGAAGGACAAGGGAAGCGTTTAGGATATTGCGGTGGGGGGGGGGGAATCAAATCTGGATTGCTAGGTGCTGCTTCCCCATGGAGACCCAAACCAGGAGGCCAAGACCCCCAAAGCTCCAGAATGAAAGAGCCCACCTTTTTGTGATTATAGGTTTTCACGCACAGATCTGCATCCAGGACGTACTGGGAAGTAGGGAAGCTGTTAACCAGCTGGTTCCTGGCATCTGCTCTGCCAAAGCTCAGAAGCAGAAACCTCTAAAACCTTTTTTTGCACAGCCTGGGATCCAACCGGGGGGGCGGGGGGGCAGCCTCATCAAGTCTCTCTCCACCCAAGGAATAGCCAACCACAATTGCCAGGGAGAATATTCAGAGATGGAAGGATCGCTCTGGAACTGATCACACATTGTGGGACCAAAGAAATAAGAACGTGGTTGGAGTGTCAGATGGGGATTAATCCAGGCAACCTCTGAAGTCACAGCACCCTCTGCTGGAGTTCAGAAAGGAAACAAGGATATATTGGGGCGCTCAGTGAACAGGCAATCAAATCACATTGGTGGCATCGCCACACATTTCCGGAATTTGGTGGCGGCGAGGAGGGAGGGGAGCCAAAGGAATGATCTTATCGTAGGTGCGCAGAAAACCCCCCCAAAGTCTTTCCCAAGCTTCCAGGGTATTCCAGAATGTGGGCATCTTTTCTTTTGCTTGGAAGTTTAAAACGTCCGTTGCTCAGTCCTCTGTCCGTAGGGCTGTTCTCATGGCTTCTTTGGAGGCTGAAAATAAACCAAGAGAAAAGGGCGTCTCGTGAGAGCAAGACAACAAGGGAGGGGAGAGCCTGTTTCAGTCCTTAAGCTCAGATCTCCCCGTTCCAAGAAGACCTTGCGGGTTCCTTTAAAACCTTCCTTGAAAGTTCACATGCAGGTTTGTAGGTAATTTTGTCCAATACATGCATTTTTGCCAAATGTTTCCCCTAATGCATTCCTAGGCATTACCGTATTGGCCTGAATATAAGCCACACTTTTTCCCAAATTCCGAGTGCGGCTTAAATTTGCAACCTTACAAAAATGGGCTTTTACGATATTGCTGTAGGATTTTCTTCTACATTTGTCATTCACTGGCATGAGTGCCAGTGGAATTTTAAGGGAGTGGCTTATATTTGGGTATTGTCTTTCTTTCTTTTACTGAATTTTAATGGTGTGGCTGTCTCATACAGAGTCAGACCCTGGTCCATAAAGCTCAGTATCGTCTGACAGCAGCTCTCCAGGAATTCAGAAAGGGCTTCTCTCCTAGCCCTCTGGATATGGCAAATGTTCTCCCTCGGAGCCACAGATATTCCCCATAAAATATCCATTGGAACCAGAGCAAGAGGTTTCACTGCCAGCCAAGAGCAGGAAAAGAGCTGAGATTTTCTGCAATGGGGAGACTTAAAAATAGCCTCTTTCTCCACCAGGAAATCCCAGCCTCCATCTCTTGCTGGCAGCCAAGAGCTCCGCCATCCTCTAATCCACTTTGTGCAAAGGTAGAGAGATGGGCTAAGCCACATCTAAACTTAGCTGGCAGCTGGGGAGCCCATTTCCCTGTCACTAGGTAGGGGTGGAATCTAGATCTTTAGAGACAGGAGCACGTGTTCCCCGCTGCAGAGGAAAGTCAGGGGCATATTACGCTCATCAAGCTGATCTGGGAGGAGGGAAACTATTGCTGACATTTATTCATAAGAAATAAAAAGGAAAATTAATTCTATTGGGGTCAGAAGATTGGGAGATCGCCTAATCGAAAATAGATCTGTTGGGTCTCATTCTAGAGTCTTTTATGTAACTGAGAGATGGAAAATCACAAGTCATTTTTATTTCTCTTCTCTTCCTTGGGTCTTTTCCTTTTCTCTTCTCTCTTTGCTTTAGTTTTAATTTAGATTGGCTTCTCTTATTTTGTTGCATTGTGGACAGAAAGCTTTAAGGAAATCTTAATGAACGCTCATTGTATCTTCCATGCCTTGAGCCCCTTAAAAAGCCACATGGTTTCTTGAACGATGACGGCTGATGTTATCCTTTGGGGAGGGCGACCTACTCGCGAGTAAAGACGGTGGTGGAAAGCTGCCTGGTGCACAGGTGGAGGTCAGCTGTCAGCCAGAGATTGCAGAATTAAGAAGACAAAAGACAAAGGACGGGGAAGAGAGCAGAGGGAATGAAAAGCTGCAGAAGGAAGAGCGAGAGATTGCGAAAGAAGGAGGAGGCCAAGCCTTTGACTGCTTGCGCACAAGAGCAGAGCAGAGTCGGGATACACATGCCAAATTTCCAGGATGGTTGCTTTTCAGGTGTGTTTTTTCCTTTAATTTTTTGGGTGGCCCCAAGAGAGTGGGGCCCAAAACTATAGCTTGTTTGGCTTATACATAAATCCGGCACTGGTCTGGACACACACGACAAATTTCCAGGATCATTGCTTTTCAGAGTTTGCCTAGAACAGCTTTTACCCCCCTGGGAATATTTTAAACCCTTAAAGGCACAGCTGCAGCTCAGCTGCCGTCATTCATCTTGCCTGTTTAAAAGGCTTTTAGGGCTGTCGTTTTTTCAAAAGGGCCAAACCCTCTCTCTCTAAGCAGCTTCCGGAATTCAAGCACGATGCAACCACAGATATAAAATCCATAGCCATAATTGACACAATTACCTTCCCTGGAGACGGTGGATGCGACGTGAGCGGCTCGGCCGCCGAGGTCGCTGAGGACGCTGTCGACGGTCTGGTGGTGCTTCAGAAACCAGGGGCGGATGACGTTGCAGTAGAGGACCTGGGAGCCGTTCCACGAGACAGGAGCCATGCACCACAGCAGGAAGAGACACTGCGGGGCGGGGAAGAGGGCAGCTCAGCGTCAAAAAGCAGGGCGCTGCAACAAGGGGGCGCAGCGCATCACCACCAGCCACAGGCGTGCACTTGGAGGGGCCCAGCGACAAAACCTCAAAGTGATGTGCAATAACCATATATAACTTTGATTTAATTGTTTTAAAGAACAGCAGAATACAGATACTTTTTAAAAATGAATGACGTTACCTTGCCGGCATAATAAAAGGGAAACCAGTAAAGGAAGGTGTCCGAGAAGAACTCTGCCACGCTGAAGATCCCGTAGACGACCCAGTAGGTCAGCCACGTCGTGTCGTCGTCCTTCGTGGAGCTCTCAATGGCTTTGATGCTGAAAAGAATAGCAAGGCTGTGAGAATGTCCCTCGTTTTATGCAGCACTTTGGGTCCCCCCCAGGAACCCCCCATCCCTTCCGGTCCCAATCATGTTCACCCGCAAGACGCCTCTGTCGCCACCAGTGCCAGAGCAGCCAGGGGGCCGGAGGGCTGGGCGACTGGGCCAAGGGGAGCCTTTCAGAGCTGGAAGGGTCCTCCAGAGATGGCTTCCTTATAATCTTCTAAACATGCCCAGTTCTTCCAGCGGCTCCTCTTCAGGTGAGGCTTCTAAGCCCTGCTCCTCCTCTCCTGAACACTCTCCTTTTTGGCAATGCCTTTCTGCAACGGTGGAGCCCAGATGCAGCATAGAACAGAACACAATTAATCATCCTGGCGATCTGGACTCTCTGCTTCTATTAATTCATCTCCAGCAAGCGAGCCAAGCTGCATGTTGCCATCTCAGCCCTCCTCTGCACTGTACTTCTAAAGTACGGTCCCACTTTGATAGTCATGGCTTCCCCAAAATAATCCAGAGAACTGGACCTTGTTAAGGATGCTGAGAGTTATTCGGAGACCCCCTACAACGGGGAAGAGGGATTGACGGTTAAAAAACTCTGGGAATTGTAGCTCCGTGAGAAAAACTGGGGTCTCCTAGCAACTCTCAGCCCCCTTTGGCTCCGAAGATTTTCAGGGCCGCGAAGACTGTTGAGGTGGGTCTGGGACTGCTTTGGATGTCAGGTGCAGGGGGGCCTCACTCTGCACCTCGATATTGGTTGCTGCTTTGGGGCAGCGGCTCTGCAGAACAGCGGCTCTGCAGAAATACGCCCAGAGAGGGATGGAGGTAGACGAGAAGACGAGCGCCTGGCTCTCAAGATGGGTACTCACGAGACATAAGCAGGGTAGACAAAGCCGATGAGATTGCAAAGCAACGAGGCGCCATAGCCAAACATCAGGTAGAGTCCCAGAAACACAATGGCACCTAAATGGAGCAAAGCCATACTCAGAGCCTGGAAAGTTCATTTTACAAAAGGAATTCATTCCACTCCAATATTTCCCAGAAAGGAATTAATTCCCCTTCATTCTTGCCTCTTTACAAAAAGCATTTGTATTATGTTCAGTTCATGTTATGGTCAGTTATGTTCCTGAACTCTAGAAGCGCCTAATCTACCCTTTATTCACAGGATAATAATCTTTATTAATAATTGGGGAAGAACCACAGCTTGGTGCCAGAGCATCGGCCTTGGGCACAGACGGTCCTGGGTTCCGTTCTCAGCACCTCCAGGCCAAGGTGGGAGCTGCTGCTTCTGTCCCTTTTGAAAAGGGGAAGGAGGGCAACTCAACACACGCAGAAGGAAACAAAGGAGTTTAATAAACATGCTATGTTATGACCATTATCATAATGTTCTGTGAAGGCCAGGAATTCTGCTGCTGCTGCTAACTTTTTCACTGGGCGACTCCAACTAAGGCAGCCCTCCATGTTTCTGTTTAAATCAGGCCCCTTTCCCTAACCAGGAGCACTGGGCTCCTTCTTCCTCAGCTGGAGGCTCAGGGCAGGTGAGGCTCGCCTGGTCGTCAGGACCAGATGCTGCAATCAGCCGGCAAGGCATAAAAGGGCAGCAGAGGGGCTGGGGCTGCTTCTCTGGGGCTGGGCTTTGGGTTTGTCTCTGGAGTGCGTTTCCTGACTGCTGGACTTTGGCTACGTGGATTGCCCCTCAGACGGTGTTTCCCGACTGCTGCACTTTGGACTTGACATACAGTAGATGCCAGCAGGACTTGGTGCCAGGTAAGCCGGGGGTTCAGGACTGCTTTGCCCTCTGCCTGTTTTAAGCTTTGCTGGGGGGCTTTCTCCTGCTGGAGGGGGTGTAACAGCCCATGTTTTGAATGCAGATGTCCTGTTTCTTTTGATAACTAATCCACATATACATGAATTGCAGATCTTCATTCTCCTACAAAAATTTCACCTGTTTGGCCTCCTCCTGCCTCTGTACAAGAGGCTTCTATTTGGCAAGAATGACTAATATTAATAATAAAGCAACCATAAAACCATTTTTAGAAAGTAAACAATGAAGCTAAATAGAAGAGCAAATAAAAGCCATTCCGTTTGTGGTGGCAAGGAGCTTAAAACCTTTTAAACCACCACAAAAAACAAGGCTTCACCCTAAAGCCAGTGACTCTCCATGGCAGAACAGCCAGGAACAGGCAGCTAAAATGCTGAGAATTTGTTTGTTCCTTTCACTTGCTTAGAATGTATGGGAAAAAGAGAATGCAATAAAATGGGGGGGCACACTTAGCACACCACCACCAGGGCTACATACACACTACACATTTACAGCACACACCCCCCTTCCTCAAAGAATCGTGGGAACTGTAGTTTATCCCTCAGAAAACTACAATTCTCAACATGCTTTTTTCAAAAAGCTCAGAGTTCCCAGGATTCTTTCTGCTGGAGGAAAGGTGCTTTAAATGTACAGCGTGTGTTTGTGTGCAGCCATAATCCACCTGACAAGGCTGTTTCCAAAGCCGGGCCTAAACAGGCCATTTCCTCCCACACTCGCAATGGCTGCAGGCTTTTGTAAATTCTCCATTTACGAAACGGCCCTGCACAAACCGCGCCGTTGCAACAGGACTCTGCTCCGTGACAAACCTGATATTCCGGTTTAAGATTATCCCGTTCCCCCCCCCCCAGCTGTTCCTCAGTCGTGTGGGGCAAGAACCGTTTGGGTATCTTAGCAGAGCTTGGTCAGTTTCAAGCGGGGGGCTTGTGATTTTCCTTGCACCAACCTGGAGCTCGGGAAAAGTCCCTCTCCCTAAGAACCAGGGGGTGGCATTCCTGGGCAGAGCAGTGGGCTGCCTGACCCCCAGATGGGGCCCCGATCCCTGACAGAGCAAGTGCATCTGGGGGGGGGGGAGGATGCTGGATCCAGCTCTGCGGCTAAAGGCACCTGCGGCCTCAGGGACTAAAAGAAATTGAATGCATTTTTGGAAAGCGTCCGATTATCCATGCACTAATTTGGACAGATCTGGGACTTCTTGGGTCAGTTTTAACCAGTGATGGTGGGTGTCTGTTTAGTGTGATGTGTCAGAAAAGGAACAGAGATGCCAACAATCACACACACTTGGCATGTATTAGACAGGAAAAGGACCATTTTTATGGGTTTCTCTAGAGAAGGGAAGATTGCAAGATGCTCTGATAAAGGGGTGTGGTAATTTCAGTGTGACTTACTGCCTCATCTGCACGATATATGTTTAAAGCAGTAGCGTTTTCCAAATGATTCTGGGAACTGTCGTTCCTTTAAGGGTGCTAAGAGTTGTCAGGAGACCCTGACAGAGTTTGAATTCCCAGAGTAGTTTAACCATCAACCCCTCTTCCCGGGGAAGGAAACAGATTCTTGGGAGGGGAATACAGAGGTCTCCCAACAACTCTCAGTAGGTCAGCGGCAGGGAAAGATCTCCCAAGATTTCTCCCACTGCATCACATGCTAAGGAGATTAACTTTGGCACGTGGAAGGAGCGAAAAGTTGCCTCTTGCCAATTTCGGGAGGATGGAGGGACTGCAAAACACCCCACAATGTCCCCATACCTGGAAGCAACACCTGAGCCTCTGTGCTGAAAACCTTTCTGTCGTAATTTGCAATTAAAGTTTCTTATCGCCTCCCGTTATTAAAGGTTAGAGCCAAGACTCCACCCGTCAGCTTCTTCCCATGTATGCAATACTAACCTTGTGGAATTAATTACTGAATTTGGGAGATGGGGGACCCCAGTTTAACAGCCACCTGCAGAAAAGGGGGTGGAACATGCAATAGTGGCAAAGGAGGGCTTTGTTTGGGGGCAGAGAGACACAGAAGCAGAGCAGCCTTCTCCAGGGGCTTAAACATTCATTATTACAATATATTTCACTGCTTTATTGCCAGCCCTTTGCCCTACAGTCCTAGTGTGGGGGCAGAGATCAGGGTGTTGCACTGGGACCTGGGAGACGGGTTTAAATCCCCACTCAGCCACAAAGTTCACTGGCTGACCTTGGGCCAGTCACTACCTACTCAGAGTAGACCTACTGAGGTGCAAAGACATGGCACGCTTAGGCCCACGATTCTCAGACACCCCAACACTGGCATGTTTAACAGGGGTTGCATGATTTTATTTAAAAATGCTCTATCCCAGTTCAATATCCAGCTTGAACCTCAAGACAAGTTGCAGTTGAGGAATTTTCAGGTTACAGCGACTACATGCCTTCTGGGGCGGGGAGGGGGCTATGAATAATAATAATTAATAGTATTAATTTATTATTTATACCCCGTCCATCTGGCTGGGTTTCCTGATCACTCACCTAGGAGACAAACAACGAACTTTAACAACAATGTCAGGGATTTTAAAAAGGAAGTGGGGGAGAGAATATTAAGTACTGTATGTACTAAAAGACAACAAGTTAAACAATATTTGAAGGACAATTGCAAACAATTAACACTAGCAGGGTTGATTTAAACAGACTTGTAATGTTAATGAATTTTTAAAACTTTTTAAAAATATGGGACAATTATAATAAGTGAAAGGTAAATTGGAAGAGGTACAAATGCGATGATACAGAAAGAATGACGAAAACCATGAAGGGGAGGGAGGGAAGTCGATTAGCTGCTATGACCAAAGAGATAACAAAGAAGGGTGTACTTAAATACTATAAAATGGAAATTTAATAATAAGACAAGAAGTTGAACCAGCCTCCCTTCTGATGGGGTCCCTCCCAGGCCCTTTTTTTCCAAGGGGAAAAGGGGTGCTTCTGAGCATGGACAGAGTCCTCCTCCTCCCCGGAGGGATGAAGGGGGCTTGGCCAGCCTTGCGCCTCTCGTACGCACGGCGCTTCCCCCCCCCCGGCTCACCTGCGGCCAGGTAGTCCCTCTTGACGCCCGTCTGCGCCTCCAGGCGGCCCAGCAGGTCGCCCACGAAGCCCGGCCGCTGCAGGAAGGCCTGGAAGCGGAGCTGCGCGGAGCCCATCGCGGAGGGAGAGAGAGAGAGAGAGAGAGAGAGAGAGAGAGAGAGAGAGAGAGAGAGAGAGAGAGGAGCGCACCTTTGCGCGCCGGAGACGCGCTGCCCGGCGGGGGGGGGGGCAGGAGGGAGGGAGGGAGGGGCGGGGCCGGGGCGCCCTGGCTGGGCCAATGGAGGGCGAGGGCGGGGCCGGCAGGTGGGAGGAGGCGCGCAGGGGCGCGGAAAGAGCGCAGGGGCGCAAAGGCGCGCAAAGCGAGCGCGCCTTTTCTTCAGCAGATCTAGGGGGTCTTTTT
The DNA here is from genome assembly GCF_965112155.1 of Podarcis liolepis. Taxonomy (NCBI): domain Eukaryota; kingdom Metazoa; phylum Chordata; class Lepidosauria; order Squamata; family Lacertidae; genus Podarcis; species Podarcis liolepis. The sequence continues at coordinate 84,842 of NC_139572.1, forward strand.
TGGTAGAATCATAATAGAAGAATAATGAGGTTCCTTTTTGTGTGTGTATCTTTTATCCTCCACCGCAACTCAACCATCTTCGGTTTGATTTTTTATTCCAGTGCTGGGCAGTGGATCTAAACGTACAAAGACATTATTTTGGCTTAAAAAGTCGATAATTGCTTTTTTAAAAAGTTTGCGCATGGTGTTTTTCTTTTAAAAATGAATTTAGAAACAAATCTCTTTTTTGCATGGCATTTTTGTTTTTGTCTTTTAAAAATGAATTGATTTTAATTGTGTTTTTTCCCGCCAAAACCACATTTTTTGCGTTTTTCTTTCTTCTGCCTCCCCTGTCAAAAGCGGGGAGGGGGGCGGGGGCCTGGGTTATTTGGACCCAACTTTGGACCCCTCCTGCTTTCGGCGCCGAGGCTCCCCCCTGGGACGGCTTGCTCGAGAGGAGGGAAGGCGAGGCTCCTGAGCATCTGCAGAGTTCGCTTCTCTGGGCCAAAGTTCCCTCTCCAAGCGAGGATGGCCTGGGACGCAGCACCACCTGGTGGTGATAAAATGCAGCGCAGCCTGACTCCAGCCTCAATTTAAAAGGGAAAAAAGAAAATACATTTGCCCCCGAGGGTGGGGAACAAGTCCTGCAAGAAGAATGCGCAGAAATGGTTGGCGTCGTTCCCGAGGGATGCACCTGCTGGCCCTGTTTGCAGAAGCGCAGGGGGGCTGGCTTAGGTGGGCCTTCCCCCCCCCAAAGGTCACATTGCACCATCAATATTTTGGGGGGGGGAGGCTGAGGGGGATGTGGAAACCACAAAGAGGAGGGTCTCCTTCCCAGCCACCCGTGATTCTCCTCCCCTTGCACTCCACGAATGGTGTTGCCAGCCTCCCAGGGCTGCTCCCAGGCATATATTGCGTAGCAGCGGGCACACATGTCTGAATCAAGTCTCTGTCCCTCTCAACTTCTCCTTTCTCCACTCTTCAGCTCCGCTCACCACATCCCAACATCACTTTTGCTACTGTTTTATTATTTTAAGTGTCCACACACACACACACACATGCAGCAGTGCTTCAGCACAGATTTCTCCTAAATATACATGTTTTCGTATGGAGATTTAGGATAAATCCACTCTAAAAGGCTGGCAAATTTTCTGAATGGGCTTAATAATAATATATTTGTACCCTGCCCATCTGGCTGTTTCCCCATTAATTTTCATATGCATTCCAGAGTTTTCGCAAACAATTTTCCGCTATTTTTATATCATAGAACCAGAGTTGGAAGGGATCGATCAAGTCCAACCCTCTGCAATACAATAGAAATGAAACTGGTTCCTGAACGTCTTGGGAGCCAAACAAATCGGCTCCTGAACGATCAAAAACCGGACGTGATTGTTCCGGTTTTTGAATGTTTTTTGGAAGCCGAACACCCAGTGCGGATTCCTGCAGCCAGTCAGAAGCCGTGCCTTGGTTTTCGAACCATTTTAGGAGGCAAACAGACCCCTGGAACGTATTAAGTTCAGGAACCAAGGTTCCACTATATTATTATCACTGGTATGTCCTTTTCACCAATATATGAGTTTTCACACATGCTTTTCCAGCAGTAGACACATTTTTCAGGTTGGAGAACTGAATTATCAGAAGCTTTTTTATTTCCGTTCAAACGGGGATACTTTATGAGTCTGCAAACTTAACTGGACAGGAGAGAGAAGGTGAAAAAGGGAAAATAATAACACAATCACACGCATTTAATTCCGTAACGGCTTAAATAAAAATGACTTTTAATGCAACTTTAAAAACAAATCAGCACCCAAGTGAAGGTTCTTCGGAGAAACAGTGGTGCGCCCCTCCCTCTCCCTTCCCCCCTCCACCCCAAATCAAATTATTTGTGAAAACTGTAAGATTATAAAATAAATTACATATTCTAGCTAGCAATGTAAAAGTGAGGAGGGGGCAGTGTGGAGCTTTTGTGGGATTCCTGAGATGGAAAAACAGAAGCAACTTCATAAAAACAGAGGAAGGCGTCTGTAGAAGTCAGGCTCAGCGCTTCTGACTGACAGGCAGCCGTTCTCCAGGCTTTGCAAAAGGGAGACATTCCCAGCACTGCATTTTGGATCCTCAGCTCTCAGCCAGAACAGGAAGGGGTGTAGCTGCTGTTTGGCTTAATTTTTATTGTTTTCTTAATAGTGCTTTACAGAAAAGTTGTTTTACTGACGATTGGTAATTATTCTATGTGATTTACGCTGTCGTCGTGATGTTCTAGTCTTGTTTGCAAGTCACTTTGTGACTTGCGCAAGTGAAAAGCGGCCCAGAAATGGAGGAACAGAATGAAATGGTGGGACTTTCAGGAGCGAGAGCTTTTTCCCTTACAAGAAATGCCCTCTGCAAAATTGCCAGCTGGAATATGCTATGAAACAGATCAAAACCCATTGCACATGTCTCGTTTTACTGCAAAAGTCCACCAGAAATATTTAAACCTCATGCTTGAAAGCAAGATTAAATGACACCGACTTCTCCAGGGTTTCCTTTCTACTGAACAATCGTAGGCATATTCCACTAAAGGAGACGGGTTGATCGATTGACTGGCGATGATGGGAGGTGGGATTCCTGAATATCTGGCACTCTCAAGGTTGAAGGGGGCGATTTAGGGCACTGGAAAAAGGGAGACAGATGGCGGATTGGAAATTCTCTGGGAAACCCAGAGCCTACAGGACTAACATGGGCAGACACAGGAAAAAGCACACTGCGCAGGCCAGAGAGAAGGAGGACTGCAGTGTTTGTGGGAGGACAATCATAAACTGCTGGATTAGACCCAGCACCCTGTCCTCACGATGAGAGCACAGCTGCCGCCTCCTTCTGCTCTTGTTCTCCACTGTCCGAAGGGAAGCTGGCTCTGCCTATGGAGGTTCCACAAGGAAACTAAGAAGAGCACGCCGGATCAGGCCCACCCAGCCCAGCCTCCTCTCTCCAGGAGAGCCCAAAAGGAGGACCCAAGTGGCAACAGCGCGCTCCCAAATTTGTGGCTCAGGGGAAGCCAGGAAGAAGCTCCATGGCGGATCCCTGGGTCCATCGAGCTCAGTTCTACACTGACTGGCAGGATTTCAGGAAGATGGGAATTCCCAGCTCTGCCTGGAGAAGCCAGGCTTGAAACTGGCCCAGTCTTCTCTCATTGAGCTACAATCTGGACCATGAGGGGGCTACTTTGAAGGCCTGTAAGGCATGTATGTTCAAATATTTCTCACTGTCCGATTTCTGACCCTTCACCAAACTTTCTGGTCACACCATGTAGACTGGAGAGTTGGACAGGCAGCTGTCAGGGGCAATAGATGGACTCCAACGACATTTGGCCGGCCACAGATCGCGCCCCCCACCCAGATCCCTGTACTAAACAAAAACGGGAGCCATTGTAGACTCTACGGGCTCAGAGTCAAGACACTTCAGATATACAAGGATCTTCACACTCCAGAAAGCCGCCCCCCACCACTTGTCCCATTTGCGAGGCCAGAAAGCGGCTCCATGGCTCTCGCTCGCCAAGACAATTCCACTGGGCTAAGCAGGCAGGCCCTTGGGGAACTCTCACTGAGAGTTACTAGAGAAAGCAGAACCAATTAAAGATTTTAAGAGATTCAAATAGCAATCAACTTTTCTTTTACAAAAAGAGAGAAAAGGGAGGGGGGAAGAGAAGGATCCACGTATTTCCACTTGAACAGATTCCTCCTTCTCCTTTTAAGCCAAGACATTAGTCATTTAGCTCTATTTTGACAGGAGAGTCTGACACCCAACTCCATTCGGGATTTTTAAACACTCGGGTTCGTCTCCTTTTAAGTCTGCGACGCCCCGTGACTTTTTTAGAGCGAAGTTGGCACGCTGGTTTTGAAAACGAGACTCTTTGAGCTCTCCGTTGAGCGTGGCGCCCTCATCCTGCCATGTTCAAAAGAGGAAAAGTACAAATTTTTTCCTGCAATACTTGTAAGGGCAGCCCTCCTTTGCCAGAATCCAGAATGTTTTCCAGACAGGGGCCGCTGGATCTTCTGCTCCAACCACAGAGAGACAGCTCTGCCAGGCGAGAAAAGGAGTCTGGGCGAGTCTCAGGGGTGTCTCCCCCTCCATCTTCATTGTCGTCCCCCCCAAAAAAAATCTTCTTAGGAAGTGTCATCAAGGAGGCGGCACCATTCCAGTTTTACTCCAGAGGCCTCTCCCAGGACACAGCAAAAAAAGTTCAGAAAAGGGATCTAGTACCACGCTGAGATTCTAAGGTACAAAGTGGTGTTTGGGGGAGTCTGAGCAGCATCTAGCTTTCGAGGCACTGGAAAAGAGGGCTCAGGGGGGTGTTGGGGGGGGGGAGAAGGCAGCCCCCAGTTCCTGGAGCAAGACCCAGCCGAAGAGAAGGTGTGCGCTTCGGATGCAGAGGTATATAGTTGCCAGGCTTGAAAAAGGCAGTAATGCAGAGGTCCGTTCTTTCTTTAAAAAAAATAATAATGGGAGGGGACCCCAGAGTCATCTGCTCCAACAACACCCCCCCCCCAAAAAAAAACTAGGTCAGAGCAAAGGAGGCCTCTCTCCACCCCACCCCCTTTCCTGCCCCAAAGAGGGCATCAGAGGCGTTTGGGGGGCTGGCAGAGTGGAAAGCTCTGACCCCCTTGACGAGGGGTTAGAAAATTCCCCCGGGCAGGAGTACGTTCTGCTGCCCTCCGCTTTAAGCTACAACGTTTTTGTATGCACCCTTTTTGAAAAACCCAAGTCGAGACAGAAGGCAAAAATTTTCATACAAATTGGGGCTTGGATTCTTGGATATTGCAGGAGGCATAAGCCACCCCCCCTTCCGAAATCCTAGACACACAATTAAAAAAAACACCCCTTGACTCCTCCGCGGCAATCCAAAAATAAAAACTGCTCCAGTTGTGTCTGGAAAGGGGGGACCTGGAGAATTGAAAGAGGGTGCAAAATCGTTTCTTGGGGAGTTAGCGTTGATCACCGGACACAGAGAGGGCCCTGTGGCTCAAAATCAGGAAGGAAAACCCGCCCGCCCGCCCCAAGGTACTGCGAGAAAAGTTTCTTTTCCAGAAGTGCAAGAGCGAGGGAGCAGGCGGGACGCGGGGCTCGTGCCTCAGTGCTCGTTGTGGCAATTGATGTTGCTGTCTGAGTGCTTCAAGTCGCTGAGCATCGCCGCGATGATGGCCTGCAGGGCTCGCCCCAGCTGCTCGGCGCTGTAGGGTCTCCCCAGGGGGGGAACGTGGATGAAGGCCGAGCGGCCGTGGCTGTGGTACAGCGAGGTGTAATAGGTGAAGTCGCAGAGGTACCTGCAAGGAGGAGAAGCAGCCGGGGATTAGAACTCGGAGCCAAACGGCAGAACGGGGCTCTCTGCAGGGACGGCTTTCTCGCTTCGCTAGCGTTAATTTGATTTACAGTGGTCCCTTGGTTCTCAAACTTAATCCGTCCCAGAAGTCCGTTCCAAAACCAAGGCGCGCTTTCCCGTAGGAAGACATGCAAAACGGATTAATCCGTTCCAGACTTTTAAAAACAACCCCTAAAATAGCCATTTAACATGAATTTTGCTATCTAGTGAGACCATTGAGCCATAAAATGGAAGCAATGAACGATGTACTGCAGTCTCGAAACGGACGTGCGGCACTCAAAGCGGAGCACGTTCAGCTTCCAAAAAAAGTTCACAAACCGGAACACAGTTGTCCAGGTTTGCAGTGTACTGCCCTCTATTCAGAGAGCCAACATGAAGAACTCATAGTAGTAAAAACACAACAAAAAGCATAATAAAATAATCATAATGATAGTCCCGTTTCCCCACCCCACCCCCCAGCTTTAATAGGCAATAGATTATTTCAGGGGTAAAGAGGACTGGTTTTGCCTAAGGACCTGCAATGATGGCACCAGGTGAGCCTTTCTGGGGAGAGCATCCCACAGACGGGGCGCCACCGCAGAAAAGGCCCTGTTCTCGTGTTGATGCCCTCTGGACCTCTCAGGGAGTGGGGGGCATGGGTAAGGTAAGGTCAAGGACCCCTGGGCGGTGAAGTCCTGTCCAAGGCAGCTATGGGGTTGCGGCACTCGTCTCTCTTTCAGGCCGAGGGAGCCGGCCTTTGTCCACAGACGGCTTTCCGGGTCGTGTGGGCAGCAGGACTAAACCGCTTCAGGCACAATGAGAAACTGTGACGGAAACCAGAGTGCACAGAAACACCATTTACCTTCCCACTGCAGCGGTACCTATTTATCTACTTGCACTGGCGTGCTTTTGAACTGCTAGGTTGGCAGGAGCAGGGACAGAGCAATGGAGCTCACCCCGTTGCAGGGATTTGAACTGCTGACCTTCCAATCAGCAAGCCCAAGAGGCTCAGTGGTTGAGACCCCAGCGCCACCTGCGTCCCTGGATGACAAGCGCAGGGTCAGCATCCGTTCGCATGGGGAGAGGCGCTCCGTAAGACATTGAGGTCCTGATCTGCTCTAGCCTTTGCTAAACTGATTTTAATTGTTCAACTGCGGAACTCCCTGCCGCAACAGAGAAGACCAGGCCCTTCCCTCCGCCTAGTTCTGTACCGCCTGCACTGAGGGGCAGAGGCTCTCCAGGGTGTGGGGCTCAGCCTTACCACTGAACCAGGGGGGCTTCCTTCTGTTGCCAGCCGGGATTCTGCCCCGCCTACCTGCCGGCATCCTTCGATATCGTCACGGCGACGTCCAGCCCCAGGGTGGAGACCCTCCTGCAGACGGCCTCCATGTCGATGGCGGAGTCGATGCACTCGGGCCCCCCCTCGACGCAACACTGGGAGCCCGGGCAGAAGCGGCAGTTGTCCAGGCCGCGGTAGCCGATGTTGTGGCCGCACTTTTCCAGCGTCACCGTGGTCGCCATGCCCGACAGGCCCACGTGCACCACCAGCTGCAAGGGGAAGAGGAGCTGCTTTGCGCCCACCGCCCGCCTCTCCAGGACGGGCGTGGAATATCCCTCCCTCCCCGCCACATCCGGAAACCCCTGGAGAACCGCTGCCAGGAAAAGGGGGCAGCTTTCATACAGCAAATGTTTTCTTTTACGTAACTGACAGGCAGAAAACGGGGTGTCCTTTTTATTTTTCTTCTCTCTTTATTTTTGGTTTTCCTTCCCTTTGGTGTTCTCCCTCCCTCCCTCCCTCCCTCTCTCTTTCTCGCTTTGGGTTTTTATTTAGATTAGTTTCTTTTACCTTATTGTATTATGAAAGAGAACTGCTGCCAGGTCTGAGCTAGATGGACCAAAGGTATGACCCCACTTAAGTAGACAGCGTCCTATATTCTTATTTAAATGGGTGCTGCGCTATGAATGACGGAATTGTAGAGCCCAGCGACCCCCTGCAACGCTGGAATCTCTGCTTAAGCACCCAGGACACTTCATGAGAACGGGAAATGGTTCCAACACCTTCCGGAAGGGTTTGGAGAGATGTCCTGTCAGGACCCCAGGAGAGTCACTGCTGCCAGCCAGTGTGGGCACAATAGTCTGACTCCCGCTTGGACTACTGCCATGCACTCTATGTGGGGCTGCCTTGGAAGGTGACCCCGAAACTGCAACTAATCCAGAATGCGGCAGCCAGACTGGGGACTGGGAGTGGAGACCACATAACACCGGTCCTGAAAGACCTCCATTGGCACAATTCAAAGGGTTGGTGCTGACTTTGAAAGCCCTAAATGGCCTCCGCCCAGTATACCCAGTATACCCGGACACCTGGGTCCATCTCCTGAGGGCCTTCCGGCGGTTCCCTCCCTGCGAGAAGCAAGGTTACAGGGAAACAGGTAGAGGACTTTCTCGGTGGTGGCTCCCACCCTGTGAACGCCCTCCCTTCAGATGTCAGGGAGATAAACAACTACCTGACATTTAGAAGACATCTGAAGGCAGATTCCCTGTTTAGGGAAGTTTTTAATGTGTTTTTAATCTCTTGTCAAAAGCCGCCCAGAGTGGCGTGGGGTATAAATAATAAATGATGATGATGATGATGATGATGACTCTATGTAAGGCAGCTTCCTGTGGGCACCCAGCTGCTGTGTCCCCCCCCCCCGCCCCCCGGCCATTCACTCACTCACATGCGGGCTGTGCTTCTTCCACAAGGCAGGGATGAGCCGCTCCACAGCCTGGTATTCCACCGGGATTTCGCAGACGTGGAGGTCGACGTCGTCTCCGAGGCCCAGCTTCTCCAGCTCCTGGAAAGGAGAACAACGTGCGGGGGGGGGGGGAGAGATTTTTAAGCAGAGAGAAAGACAAACTCACAGGAGGGACAGGGCTTGTTTGCTGAGGACTCACTATTGGGAAGAAGGGGCACGGCTTAAAGAGGGTCCCAAGTGCCAAGTAGGGAGATGAATTGGGGAGGGGGCCACCTCAAGAATGCCCTCCCCTGCCTGAAGGTCAACACAGTCCTCTCCCAAACACATTTGGAGGCTAGGACTTGAAGCCGAACACCAGAAAATTCAGGGCAGGCAAGTTGGACAGGACTAAAGGACTAAACAACAACAAAAGACAATGGACTTATTTGCGCAGCAGAGATAAACTATGGAACTCCCTGCTGCAGGAGGCAGGACGGCTGCCAAGCTATTTGGCTCTGAGAGAGGGCCAGCCCAGTCCATGGAGGAGGAGGGGGTCACCGACGGCCCCAACGCTCCCATGGAGGCAGCAAGGCTGCAGAATCCCAGGTGCTGGGAGCCACGGGAGAGGGACGTGCTCTTCTGCAAAAACCTGCTTGCAAACTTCCCGTTGGAGATTCTGGTCGGCCGCGGAGAGGACAGGATTACGGAACAGATTTCTGTTTAGACAAGGCTTCCCGGATGCTCAGAAAGCTGGTGGGACGTTTGATCTGTTCCTAGCCTCCGTTAACTTTTTTGGAAAGCTTTACTAAGGGATAATTATATCGTTTCAGCATTTTCATGGACCGCTTTGGTGTGCGTTTTACATGCGGGAAATGAATTTCGTGAAATTAAATAAACTGGATCTTTGGGGGGGGGGTCTCTGTTTTAAACACCAGCGCATCTGGGGTGCTTAGAGTTCAAGCAAGAACCCACAACCCCCTTTCCCCCTTTCTCTGTCTCTCTCCTTGAGGTTTGAACACTTGGCTTCCTCTCCTGTGTACTTTACTAACTCCTTGCTGAAAGATATACTGGATTTGGCTTGCTGTTGTTTTTCCCTGCTAAATCTGGAAGGAACAACACTTGTATTTTATTTTGTATTTGTATTTTATTTTTTAAAACCACGCGTGGATTATTAAAAGGGGGGGAGAGAGAAAGAGGCCACATTCCCCGCCACCAAACATTCTTCCCCGCTGCCTTGGGCGTACCTGACAAATGCAGAAAGGGGGAAACCACGTGTGTGACCGATTCCCTGACCTCTCCACAATGGGCCGCTTTGTGCCAATCTAATATCCTTATCTGGTCTGTCTAGACGTCCTGACAGTGATTGTCTCGGAGGGATGGGGAGACTCGCTGCTCTGACCTCCCTCCTCCGAGGGATTTGGAAAAGGGGGGGAGCAGGAGCCCCCCAACAACTTCACAGTCCGCAGGACACACCTGGGCCCCCGGCAACCTGCCGGACCACAGGCCAGCTTTTTAAATAAAAGAAAAAGAAACGGCCCGCTTGCCCAAAAGCTGTCCCAGCAAAAAAGAGCCGATTCGGCTTGGGAAAGTGAAAGCCTTTGGGAATTTTGCAAACGGCGAGCTGTGCGCCTTCGCTCTGCAAAGATGCAAAAATCCACCTTCAATGGGGTAAAAGAGCCAGGAGGAGCGAGCAGGCTCTGTGCGCTTTCTAATAATTCCGTCAGCGCTGGCAGGGTTGTAAGAAGTCTTGCAATGTTCAAGATTGACGCCTTTTTGCACTTATTTAAAATTGAGAGCAGCAGAAATGGAAAAAAGGGGAAACGGAGGGTGTGCAATTGCTATGATATAAAGATGAGTTTTGAAAGCCAGGAGGCGGGAAGTCGATAAGCTCATATGAGCAAAAAGTAGGGTGAACAATAAGACTGCGTTTTAATATTAAAAAACGGAAATGCAATAGAAATATTATATAAAATAATCATAATACTGTCAAGGCAGGGCAGGGGGGCTTTGCGGATCTCCCCAAGATCCATTGAGCACTTTCGAGTTGGGACAGTTCTAGGCTGGGTTGGGGGGGTGAGAGACACACATTCAACCCTGGAGGGGAAGACAAAAAATAAATCCCTTAAACAGGAGAAAAGGAATTGGAGGGGGAGTCTTTCTCCCCCCCCCAGTTCTCTTTTCCTTCAAAAGCTTTCGGATGCAGGACGCCCAAGACTTATTAAAGCAGGAACCTGCTTAGTGTGCTCCCCCCCCCCCGAGAGCCGGGGGAGGATTTACAAAGATTGTTTAATTGATTTTTGTGTCTATTAAAATGCAGATCACACCGTCTGGAACTCAGAAACTCAGACACAGGTCTTTGTGTCCAGTCAGCTCCATGAAGTCCTGTCTGAGGCAGACACAAAGGTCCACTTTGCACGTGTTCAAAAGCCGCCTGGGGTGGGCCGCCTCTTTTTTTGCAGGGGCCCCTCCAGGCTGGGACGGGGGAAGAGGCAAAAGAAAACAGCGCAGGGGAAAACTTTCGGCTGAGATGGTGCTGGAGACTCGAGATGAAACCAGCCAGGGATTTTTCTCCGTGGAGGGGCCATAAACATTTAGGGATTGAGGGGGGGTTCCATTTCTGTTTCTCATTTTCCCAGGCTTAAAAAATTAACCGCGAACAGCCCTTCCAAAAATTCATCAACATTTTACTGCCGATTCCTCCAAATTACCATGTTTTTCCGTGTATATATTTTTGGGGACTCAAATTTATGAAAATGGGGGAAGATGGCCCCCTATGTATAAGACGACCCCTGTTTTTTAAAATTATTTTAGAGTAAAAAAACCCTAGTCTTATACGGAAAAGTACAGTAACATGTTTGTCTGCACCCTTTTCCCAAATCAATTTTCCCTAACGTTGCTCATTTTTGAACGCTCTTGTCTCCAAACATACATGTTTCACGGTAAACGATACCAAAGCATGCAACTTTTTCCTTCCCCTTAACACAGGGGGGAAGAACTGTGTTGCAAAATGTTTGAGAAGCGCAACTTTCGAAGGATGGCTGCATCCGAGTTCACCTGGGGAGCAGGAATGAGGAAGGGGCGCCTTTAAATAGGAGCTGAACCAAATTTCTCTCCGATATAGACTTCAGATATACTATGGAGTTATTAAGGCTACCACAGCAGAGGGGACACCCTCGCTCTTTGCATGCACACAGACGGTGACTTTTAACACAAGCATGTAACCAAATCCACAATAAAAAAGGAGTTTCAAAATACAGACTCCTTATCTTTCCTTTTAACAAACATGTCCTCGTTTTGAAGGACACAGCGAGGAACTTGGCTACATTAGGATTGGTGTCCGCTACTGAAATATAAAACTTGTCTGAGTTTCCCCAAGTGCAAAGAAACCAGGCTGATAAAATTGAGCTCTGTATTTTAAAAATCAGACTACGGGGGAACATGGGCTAACACCTCAACTAACACCAGAAGTCACAGCGCTGAGCAGAGAAAAGAAAGCCCTCCTTTGTGCACAGTTGAACTGTGGAACTCACTCCCACTGGAGACCATTTCCTGGGGTTCAGCGGAGCCACTTTTGCAAGCTCACGCTCTCAAATGCCAATCCGCCTCTTTAGCTGGCCCAGTAGACCTGAAGGAGCGTCTCCACCCCGGACACCGGGGTCCCTCTCCCAAGGGCCTTCTGGTGGGTCCTTCACTGCGAGAACAGGGAACCAGGCAGAGGGCCTGAATCGCCTTAAGAAGGCAGGCCTTGGGCCCTTCTGTGGAACTGCCAGCTGGCGCAACTCAGCTGGGGAAGAGCAGGCGGCTCTTGATCTGGGGGGCATGGGGTTCGAGCCCCACACTGGGCAAAAGGTGGGTTCCTGCAAGGCTGGGGGGCATTTAACTAGGTGGCCCTCTCCAATTCTATGTTTCTAAACTAAAGTCAAGATGTATTCCATTAAAGAATAATTCTAGGGTGCATGTCAAGTATGGCAAAGGCTTGATTAAGAACAACCCCACCCCTACACCATATCTTCTTTTCTTGGTTGGCCAAGTGTGATCTCCCACCCCTTATTGTTGGAGGCAAAGTTCAGGTGTCAAAGCACCTTTCCCCAGGCATTCTCCCGTCTCACCTGCAGCCCAGGGCCTTGCCAAATACAAGAAGCTGGTTTTGAAGGAGGGGAGGGGGCGGAATAGGAGAGGGGGGAGAGAGGAGAGAGATGCGAACACAGTCATGGCCCAGACATCTGGCTGGCTGTCCATTAGTCGGCTGCAATTGATTACGGGCTCAGAGTTTAATTTGAAAGCATTCAGAAAAAGGAATATTCCCAGAGCTCCTGACTTAGAAGGGGAGGGGACTGGGATGGAGTGGAGGGGGGGGGCACCAACTTCCCGTTCAGCAGATCGGCTGTACCTTAAATTCGGAGCCAGGCTTCCAGTCGCAATTTCGCAATTTGCCTCGCTTAGAATCTCAGTTGCTACATGGCCCAGGGGTCGGACTCAGTGCAGAAGCCAAATGTGCTTCGTTTTGAGTGTTATACGCTTCCAATTTGGGTGCCACACTTCCGTTTTGAGCGTTACGCTGAGGTCTTTCTGTTTTTGCTATTCATTTTGTGTTTTTGTTTTTGCAGCTCTTTCTGTCTTGTTTTTGCGACGACTGTGCAGATCCCAGTTCAGGTCCTGGTTGGTTGATTGTGTGACTGCAGCACATTGTTTATTACTTTCATTTTATGGATCAAGGGTCTCGTTGGATAGTAAAATTCATGTTAAATTCTTGTTTAAGGAGTTGTTTATAAAAGTCTGGAATGGATGAATCCATTTTGCATTACTTTCTACGGGACAAAGACCTTGAGAACTCGCGCCATTTACCTGAACCGCGATCCAGCTGGCATTGACCGAATGCTCCCCGAACGGGCCAAACCCTGGAACGACACAAGCAGAGGATTCACCAACGTGGCTCTGGGCTCGCTGGCGGGTCTGAGCGTCCCCAAGCGAGGCGGACTCCCCCCTCCCACCATCCTGTCCCATTGCCATCCTCAGAACAACCCTGCCAGGGAGGCTTGGCTGAATACCTGGCCACCTCACAGCTGAGTGGGGACACTGGCTACATTCCAGCACGGCTGGCAGCCTGGATCTGGGGGCTCCAAATCTTTGACGACTCCAACTCCCCCCATCCTGACCGCCAAGCCGTGATGGCTGGTGGAGTCCAACAACATGGGCAGAGCCACAGCTTGTCTCCCCCAACCATGCGCCGCCCCTCCCCATCTCTCACCCACAACTTCATCCTCCAAGGAGTTCAAGGCAGTGAGCAGAGTTCTCCCCAGTCCTTGGAGGGAGGACGAGGCTGAGAGAGAAGACAGTGACTGGTCCAAGGGGACCCAGTGATGGGGGTATTTGAACCCTGGTCTCCTGAGTCCTAGTGTGACACCCTAACCACTAAACCACGCTAAAATTCTCCATCCTATGCAGGTCTACTCTGAAGTAAGTTCCACTGGATTGTTTTTGATACTGTTGACCTCGATATTCTCCTGGGACACACCACTTTGGGAATACATTTCCTGCCACCTCCCCAGGCCCCCCCAAAACAAAACAAAAATACCCCCTCAAAACTGAGCCAGAGAGATTTCCATTCCCCCCTCCCTCGTGCAAGTGATGGGGACACAAACACTGATATTTGTACCAGCAGAAGCACCTTTGTCCTGAAAGAGAGAGAAAATGCAACTTCTACGTGCTCTGGAGTGTCTTTGCCAAAACAAGAACTGTTTTAAGCAGGGAGTTCTGGTCAGTTGCTGAGAGCCTGGTGCTGATGATGGACAGCTGTCTATTCCTGCACTGCAGGGGGTTGGACTGGACAGTCCTCGGTGTCCCTTTCCAGCTCAGCTCTATGATTCTCTGAGTCAAAGTGTGGGTCCTGCCACGCCAAGGGATTCACTTCTTCCAAGAGGGGAGAGACTTCATCAGGCAAGGCCTTCTTCCCCCTGCCTTGCCCCACCCTCCAGTCTCTGTTTCTCAATTTGTATTGTATTATTTTACGCACCCTGGCTTGCCATTGTTTTATTGATTGTAGTTTAGAAATTGTTTATTGTAATTGTTAAGAGTGAATTCATGTTTACTTTTTATATGCCGATATTATGATTCTATACAATTCTAATGATTGCTGAATGTTACTTTCTTGATGTAGGTTGCTTATTTTAAAGTTATGTTTCATTCTCACTTTTTTGTATTGCATTAGATTGTTATAAGGCATTGGTAGGCAAACTAAGGCCTGGGGGCCGGATCTGGCCGAATCGCCTTCTCAATCCGGCCCCCGGACGGTCCGGGAATCACCGTGTTTTTACATGAGTAGAATGTGTCCTTTTATTTAAAATGCATCTCTGGGTTATTTGTGGGGCATAGGAATTTGTTCATCTCCCCCCCCCCCCAAAAAAAAATATAGTCCGCCCCCCACAAGGTTTGAGGGACAGTGGACTGGCCCCCTGCTGAAAAGGTTTGCTGACCCCCGGTGTACATTCTTTGTTTCTTCAGCTTGTAAACCATCTTAAGTATTGCAAGATAGAAAGACGGCATGCAAATTAAAAGTGATGATGATGATGAGTTGCAAAAGCAAGTCTTTGCCAACTCAGCAGATCAAAGAGATCAAGGCAACAAGCTGGTCCTAAGCGGCTATGGACTTTTAGATGCAGTATTAAAATTAACACCCAGGCGGAGGTGTTCCTGCAGACAGGCACCTGTCAGCAACTATGCTGCAGCATTCGGCACTCACTGCAGATTCTGGATCAAACCCTCACAGAGACTGCACTGCAGTCATCGAACACGGAAGTCGGCAACTGCTGCGGTCAAGCTCTGCCAGCCCAGGCATGAGTGTACCAGTTGCCAATCAAATCCACACACAAGAATGCAAGCACACACCTGCACTCTGGCTTCACAAGAACCCTCTAAGGTAGGACAGGCAGGCAGAGACCGGCTTTCTCAGCGAACTTCTTACCCCCCGATGGAATCTGAGCTCAAGTCGATGGCGTCTGAAGTCCAGCGCTCTTTCCTCCCGACCAGATTTTTTTACTTGGTAAACATTTCCTTTGACAAAGCTGCGTTACGTAAGAATTGGCCCAAGACGCAAAGGTTACACCAGCATTCTGCTAAGAATGCCCCTTTGGCTCAGTAATGAGTAACTTTAGTTAACTAGCAACCCATAATTGTAATTACTGAATGAGAACGTCTTGGATTCTGCACCCCAGCTAATGGTTAAGTCGCCCAGGACCTGTGAGAGGTCAGATTTTTCCTTACTGTACTGGAGGAGCTTGCTGACATGACAATATTTTTTTTATTACAAGCACAAAGTATTGGTACCTGATTGTCTGGAGGCCTGTCTCTACTCACCATAGGCGAGCTGCTATTTGCAAGGCTGGTAAAACCGCACAGATAGGGCAGTAAGCTTCTGTTGACATGCATGCCTCCTTTGTGGGTGCCCATAAGGGCCAGAATTTACCAACCCCCCCGCAAAGATCTTGAGTTTAGGGGAGACCAGTGTACCCCTTTACAGAAAGCATTAAATTGGGGTCTGGGCACCCTTAGGACAAAGGGATGCTGGCTATGAAGGTGAGTGCCAGTTTCCTGGAGTGAGATCTCCCAAATAAATAAAAAATCCTAGATTCAGGTAGGTAGCCGTGTTGGTCTGACACAGTCGAAATAAATAAAGTTTAAATAATTGTCCAGTAGCACCTTAGAGACCAACTAAGTTTGTTCTGCATATAAGCTTTCGTGTGCATGCACTGCTTCTTCAGAAACTTTTAAGACACAAGGAAGGCAATTCATATTGGCAGTTCCAACGCAGCCTCAGACTCATAAAAAGGGACCTGCAGGAAGTTACATGGCTCCAATCTGCCTGCCTGCCCGCCATTTTCGACCCAGAACGAGGGAGAAAGACAGCCAACTTTAACCAAGCTTTCCAAGTCCGGTCACCCAAAGGTCATCCTACAGACGATCAGGGAACCTAAAAACCGGATCTATTTGTTCCAAGAAAAGCATTGTCAACCTTTCCTCTCCCTTTTTCATTAAAAAAACCAAGGAAGTCTGTAAATAATAACAGCCATAACTCCGAGAGCACAATTTCAGCCTGATAATCCTACAGGTGCCGGCCTGCTACATAGCTGCAGTGTGTGTGTGTGTGTGTAGGGAAGACAGACACCCTCCCCCCCCCCCCCCAGACAGAGGGCTCCTTTTGTGCTCCATTCTTCCTTCCACAACCAAGGAGAGAGGCCTGCCATCAGATAAGAATTCAATAGAGTGTTTCAGAGTCCTTCTGGGTGTTTGGGCTCACCAGAGGCCTCCTTGGCTAATTAGCGGGAAGCCAGCTGCTCCCAAATGCCAGATTATCTTGACAGAGAGAGAGAGAGAGAGAGAGAGAGCGCACACTTGTGGACGTGATGCCTGTGGCACTCAGTGCTCTCCTCTTGCGGCAAGAAAAGGAAGGTCTCCTCTGCAAAAAATAAATAAAAAATAAATCCAATTTTACTTTCCACACGTCTGCAAGGCAGTCGTGCTCCACAGGTGTGCCAGAACAGCTTCACATGCTGGGCTGGAGATCTCAGCAATGGGGCTCCAAAGACCAGCACCTCTTTCACTGCCAGGAGCCAAGTGGGGGCGTCTCGGGTTCGAATTCAGGCCACCCCAGCTGGTCCAGGGGGTGCTGCTGACTCCCATGACGGGGAAGCGCAGGTGGGAAGAAGCGCGTCACTCCTCTGAGCCCCATCCCCCAGTCCAGAGGCTGTTCCCATCTCTCTGCTCACCCCCCCCAGATCCCACCCCCTTTTGTGCCTCATTCCCCCCAGCCTTCTCCGGCCCCTCCTCTCTCTCAGACACAACTCTGCTGTTTCGAATAACCCACTGCAGGAAAACTCCCGGGAGCAACATTTTTGGACTCCTTTCTTGCAAGTCAACTCCTCTGGCTTCCCCACCCCCAACCCGTCTCCCCCTAGGCGTGATTTCAGAGCTGGGTTTTTTTTTGGGGGGGAGAATCTGGGGAATTAGGAGGAGGCTGTGCGTCCAACCACTTGTCAGAGTTTGCGTTTGATTCCAAGGTCTCCAGCTGCAGGGAAAAAGGAGTCCGCCCCCAGAAAGCGGAGAGGGGGGAGTTGGCGAAGAAGCCAGCCTCCCCCCCCCCCCACATCTCAGACAAGAGACACAACAACAGACCCTGAGCCAATTTCCATGGGACTTTCCCAGGGCAAGTTAAGCTAGCCTTGAAACACAGAGCATGACAACGGGAATCTGATTTTCTTCCAACACACAAACAAAAAAACCTGACTGTTTATATGCCACCTTAAAATGGTGTCAGTAACACTGTGCCTTTATTGTTAATAAAAACAATAATTTATGAATGTTAGCCAAGAGGACACCCCCCCCTCAATAACACACAACGAAAAGAGCTTTGCTCAACCACATATGCAACATAATTCTCACACAATCGCCCTAAATTGCCCAGGGATTACTTTCACAAAAACACAACTAGGAATCTTATTCTCCTGCCCCCCCCCCAAACCACCCTTCACTCCACTTTCCCAGAAGATCTGGTTTAAAATTTCAGTAGGTAACAATTCAAATGAGGCGATGATAAATATAGTTATTGGGGGGGGGGTTAAGGAGGAGAAGCTTTGGAAAGGCTGGAAGGAGAGAAGGCATTCAGGGGAAGGGTCAAAAGAAAATGAGTAAGAGGGAAGGAGAGATTATTTCAGGGAGATGATTCAGGGGAGGGGAGTTAAAAGGGCTGGAGAAGCAGCAGAAAGAAAGGGGGATGGAAAAAAGGAAGAGTTTAATCCTAGAGGGCTCTGTTGGGTGGGGCTGACTGTTGCTTCTGCAGTCACATAACGGGAAATCACAGCGCTTATTTATTATTAATTTTGAGAAGAGTTAAGTTAAAAAAAACAGGAAAGAGAGGAAGGATCAAAAGAGGGAGGGGCCAATTAATTAGCATTAATTAAACTGTTGCTTCTTCAATCACATAACGGGAAATCACAGCATTTATTTATTTATTTAGAATTTTGAGAACAGCGAAGTTAAAAAAAAATAGGAAAAAGAAAGGCAGAATCTAAAGAGGGAGGGGCCAATTATTGAGCATTAATTAAACGAGGCAAGAGTGGATTTTTAAAAAAAAAGTGGAGGGGAGGAAGAGAAACAAATTGCAAGTTAGTGACAAGTCAGAACTTTCGTTTCTTTGGAAGGGGGGGAACCAAAGGCGGGGGGAACCAGAGGCGGGGGTCGCGGGAGGTGGGGGGGCGCATTTCGAGGGGGGACAAAGTTCGGCCCTTAAATGCTTCCCCCCCCGCCCTCAGGAATTCTGTCCCCCCCCCATTAAAACACCGACCCCGGCCGGCCCCCTCCTCCCTCCGCCGCCCGCCGCCCTTACCCGTCACCACCACCAGCCGCCGCGGCTTCTCCATGGCTCCTGCCCGCCGGCCTCCCTCCCTCCTGCCCGGCCAACTCGAGGCGACTGAGCCCGTCAGCCAGCCTGCGCGCCCCGCCCCCCCCCGGGCCAGGCCCCGCCCACCCCACGTCACCGCCCGCCCCAAGGAGGAGCCTAGAGCGGCACCCGCGCTTCACCATGGAGAGGGGAGGGCAAGAGCGGCTCCCAGCAACTCCCAAACATCTTTCCTTTTGAAAGTTATGACTTATTGTAATGATCTTTTCCTAGCTCTGTGGCCCCTCTGCCCCCATTCTGCCTCTGAGACCCCGCTACCCTTTTCCTAGCTCTGTGGCCCCGCTACCCGTTTTCTACCTCTGAGACCCCTCTACCCTTTTCATAGGTCTGTGGCCCCTCTACCCCATTCTACCTCTGAGACGCCTCTACATTTTCATAGCTCTATGGCCCCTCTACCACGTTCCTACCTCTGAGACCCCTCTACCCTTTTCATAGCTCTATGGCCCCTCTACCCCATTCCTGCCTCTGAGACCCCTCTACCCTTTTTCTAGCTCTATGGTCCCTTTACCCCATTCTACCTCTGAGACGCCTCTACCCTTTTCATAGCTCTATGGCCCCTCTACCCCTTAGAGCTAGGAAAAGTGTAGAGGGGTCTCAGAGGTAGGAAAGGGACTACAGAGCTATGAAATAGTAGAGGGGTCTCAGAGGTAGGAAAGGGACTACAGAGCTATGAAAAGTGTAGAGGGGCCACAGAGGTAGAATATGGGTAAAGGGGCCACAGAGCTATGAAAAGTGTAGAGGGGTCTCAGAGGTAGGAACGGGGTAGAGGGGCCACAGAGCTAGGAAAAGTGTAGAGGGGCCTCAGAGGCAGGAAAGGGGCAGAGGGGCCACAGAACTATGAAAAGGGTAGAGGGGTCTCAGAGGTAGGAACGGGGTAGAGGGGCCACAGAGCTAGGAAAAGGGTAGAGGGGCCTCAGAGGCAGGAAAGGGGCAGAGGGGCCACAGAACTATGAAAAGGGTAGAGGGGTCTCAGAGGTAGAAAGGGGGCAGATAGGCCACAGAGGTTTGAAAAGTGTAGAGGGGCCACAGAGCTATGAAAAGGGTAGAGGGGCCTCAGGGGTAGAGGGGCCTCAGAGGCAGAAAAGGGTAGAGGGGCCACAGAGCTATGAAAAGGGTAGAGGGGCCTCAGAAGTAGAAAAGGGGCAGAGGGGCCACAGAGCTCTACCCCTTTGCTACCTCTGAGACCCCTCTACCCTTTTCCTGCCTCTATCCTCCCTTACAGCCCTTTCCCTACCCAGAACCCATCACTATTTACGTCTGAGGGCGTGTGCGTTTGTGTGTCACTCTTCCCTTTTCCTGTCTCCCTCTCCCTTGCGTCCATCGCTGTCAACTTACAGATTTGAAAATAAGGGACCAGCAGCCTCGAAAATTAGGGATCAGCAGCCAAAATAAGGGATCAACAATTACTTTGATAAAATACATATTTTGTTGCGTGCAAATGGCTTGAGATACCAATTAGGTCCATAAATTACCATATAGCATATATTCAACAGCAAAAAACAGCAACAATTTGTTGTTGACAAAGCACAGCTGGACATAGAAAGGGCCCCATTGCCTTCAGTAGCTTATTTAAGGGACATCATCAATAAGGGACAGCAGCGGGACATGGCCCTGGAATAAGGGACTGTCCCACCAAATAAGGGACGCTTGACAGCTATGGCTGGTACCTCTGCCAATATACAATAACACCAATCCAGAATTATTTCCATCCTTCCGCTGAGGGGAGCTGCCAGAGTTCTCATCCAGTCAATATTATAATTCAACCACAAAGGCAGCAGACCTTTGCCCACTATCTGAGCCGCTTAAGTCGAAAGGGCAGCGGAGTCAGTTTGGCAGAGGACAGGCAGCAGGTGCCAGGCCCCACGGCAAAGGGGGGGGTTCTTTTCTGGGTGCCATTAAATCAGCGTGAGTGTGATAGGAATTTTATGGTCTTAGATATATGGCAATGTTCATAAGTGTGCCAACCAAGCACATACATAGATCAGCACAGGAAGGCCAACCTGGAACCATTTCGATTCCTAAACTGAGTAAATGTTCTCTCTGCAAGGTCAAAGTGGAAAAGCCTCCCCATTGTCTTTTCCTTCACAAATCCTGTCTTAAGGGTGTTTGAATAGGGTGTGAGCCTGTGATCTGGCCAGGAACTAAGTATTTATCATTACAAAAGACTGGCCAGGCTTCCCAGGCAATCCAACCAAGTAACCTGCCAGATAAAGACAGGAGAAAACAATATTCAAATTTCTGTTTTAGATCGCCTTTTCTGTGATGTAGGTGCGATGTATCTGAGGGGTGGTCTTAGGTTACACCCCTTCTGTGATGTATGTCTGATGTTTCTGAGGGTGGTCTTGATCTACAGGGTGGCAATTTCAAAAGTCATTTTTCGCCATTTTTCTGGGTTCCTCCTCTCTCCTGCAAGAGAGGGGAGCACCCTGTTGCAACAGATCAATAAAGATCAGGCTTACTAGCTGCTTTGCTTCTCAATATTCTCTGCTTGGCCTCTGTTATTCTACCAATAGGGAACCCACTTAAGGACTCTATATGGGCTCTTGTGTCCCCCATAAGGGAAAAGGGCAATTTTTGTTTACAGCATGAGTCAGCCTTGTTCTTTTCCCCTCTCCCTCGCCTGCTTGCTTCTCAAGGCCGATGGATATCGCTCTGTCTATTCGGAGCGCTGGCTTCCTTGAATTCAAGCCAAGGTCGCCCTGCCAGCCACTGTTTGCTACTGAAACAGGAGGGGGAGATACATTCCAGACAGTATTGTGATTTGTGAGACTCCATCAGGCAAGGCCTCCTTCCCCCTGCCTTGCCCACCCTCGGCTTCTCAGTGTGTATTGTATTGTTTTATGTACTTGCCGTTGTTTGATTGATTATACTTTAGATATTATTGTCACTGTTGAGTGGATTTCTGTTTCACTTTTATATGTTGATATTATTATTTTATACTATTCTAATTGATGTTACTTTTTTGATGTAGGCTGCCTATTGTAAAGGTGTTTTATCACATTTTTGTATTGCATTTGATGGTTATAAGATGTGCATTTTTTGTTTCTTCAGCTTGTAAACCGCCTTCAGTATTGTAAGACAGAAATTAAAAATGATGATGATGTTCCTGCTTTTTCTGCAGAAAACAATGGGAAGCCGCTTGCAAAAAAGCCAAACAACTATGAAAATCACCCACACACAATGATACAGTTAGTGCATATTTGTTTTCCATTTTGCAACACACTAAAAAGTGAAATTGTGGTTTTAGTTTAAAAGTCTTTAGAAAAGAAAATGAGCTGAGCTCATGCCAAGTAGGAGCTCAGGAAAAAACTGCTTATTATTTTTTATTTTAGTTTTTTTTTTTATTCAAGAAAGACCGCCCCGCAAAATGAAATGAGGCCCATCTTTATTTTAATATATTATTAATTTCCTATTTCCTCCTCTTTGGCCAGAGGCAGAGGCAGCCGCCGCGCTGCATTGTGGGCAAGGCGCCCCTTTCTCCGCCGCGGGGCCTGCTGGGTAAAGCGGACCCGGCCTCTTTGCGACCCTGTCGCGGCCGCCGCTCCCGCCGTCGCTTTACGGCCGCCGCTCCGGAGGCTCCCCATTGGACGGGCGCTGAGGCCGAAGCCTTCGGCGGGCGGAAGCCGGAAGCGGAAGTCGACGTTGCTGGGGCGGCGGAGCAGCAGCAGCAGCAGCAGCGTGAGCGGGAAGGAAGATGGTGAGGCTGGGCAAAGCGGGAGGGTCTACTCGGGAGTAAGCCCGCGGGGAGGGGCTTCTCCGCCCCAGGTCAAACCAGGGGGGGCTCACGCGGGGATTGGCTATGGGCAGGACCCACTCAGCTCAATGGAGTGTCCTGGGAAGGGGCGACGTGGGTGCCTGGGGGGCTAGAGGAAGGCAATGGAGCAGCCTCTCCCTCCCCACTCCAGGTAAGGCAATGGGGGCTCCCTCTTGCTGCCCCCACCCCAGGTAAGCTGAGTCGCTATGGGGCAGGACCCATTCAGCTCAATGGAGTGTCCTGGGAAGGGGAAAAGTGGGAATCTTCTAGCCTGGGGGGCTAGAGGAAGGCAGTGGAGCGGCCTCTCCCTCCCCACTCCAGGTAAGGCAATGGGGGCTCCCTCCCGCTGCCCCACCCCAGGTAAACTGAGTCACTATGGGGCAGGACCCATTCAGCTCAATGGAGTGTGCCCAAAGTAGGCATGTGCTTCAGATGGCAGTGCAAATGTCAAACAAGGAGGTGGGGGTTTCACATGGGGAGGGGGCTTGGGTCAAGCGAAAGGGGTTTGCTCCTCCCCGCCTCCCAGGTAAGCTGGTTCCTTTAGGGATGAGACCCACTGAGTGCGGCGGCATTTACCAGATTGCAGCATTAGTGTGACGCAATGGAGGGGGTCCCCCTTGGATACAGCCAAAGTGGTTCCCTCCCCACATCTTCCAGATATTCATTCAGCAGTCGGCCCCATTGAGTTCAGTGAATTTTACTGGGGTAAGATTGCTAGAGGAAGGCAATGGAAGGGGGGCTTATTTCCCTCCCTCCAAGGTAAGGAAATGGGGGCTGCTGCGCCCCCCCCCCGATGCCCAGTAAGCTGAGGGTTATGTTCAGCTGGGAATCACAATTCCTCTTATTTATTGACTTTGTATACTGCCCTATACCCAGAGGTCTCAGGGTGGTTCGAGTGTGGAGAGTTGCGGCTGCATGCTCAAGTCTTGATGGGGGGCTTCCCTTTGGGGTTTCTGGGTGGGCAGTGTGAGGGCAGGACCCTTTGGCTTGATCCAGCTGGGCTCTGCTTAGGTTCTGAAAAGCATGGCAACGATTAAGGTCGGCTCGACTGTGAAGACTCCTTTACCTGCCAGGTGTGTTTCTCAACCTGCCCAATTTGCCCCCCTCTTGCAGCTTCCGCTCTCCTTGCTGAAGACGGCGCAGAACCACCCCATGGTGAGTCCGGGGCGCGTCTAGCCTTCAGTCAAACTGCAGAGGAGGCGGCTGACGCGCTGCTGAGCTGTACAATTTCAGACTGGCTGGATGCACCTCCCATTTTATTCATTTTTAAATTCCTGCATACAGAAAACTGGCTTTCGGGGGGAAGACACTAATCTAGAACCAAACCAGAGCCAGCGCTGTGTAGCGGTTAGAGTGTTGAACTGAAACCTGGGAACTAGCCTGCCTTGTAAGGGGGGAGAAGTATGAGTGCTGCCTTGAACTCCTGGGAGGGAAAGGTGGGGTATACAGCAGGACCTTGGTTCTCAAACTCCAAAAACCCAGAAGTAAGTTTTCCAGTTTTTGATAAAAATTTGGAAGCCGAACGTCCGATGCGGCTGTCAGCTCTCGTTTCCAGGACACCTGCACCAATCAGAAGCTGCGCCTTGGTTTTTGAACATTTCGGAAGTCAAACAGACTTCCGAAACGGATTAAGTGCTTTTGTTTTTGCTCTTTATTTTGCATTTTTGTTTTCGGAAAGCAAGGCACAGGTTCTGATTGGCGCAGGCGCCTTGGAAACAATCGTTGACATCGGACATTCTGCTTCTGAAAATTGTTCAGGAACCGGAACACTTCCGGGTTTTCAGGCATTTGGGAACCACGGTCCCCCTGTCCTGGGCTTTGGGAGGGCAAAGCAAGGGCTGTGGGGGGGTCAAATGTTGCCCAAAAGGCCTCCAGGGCTGTGTGAGCGAGGGAGGGAAATGCCTCTTTAGATCAGAGAGGTGTTTTTGGAATGCGGAGGGGGGTTGTTGTCCGACACCTGGAGGGCCTCACGTGTTTCCCCCATCCCTCCTCCCCAATATCCTGGTGCTCTGGGTGCCCAGTTCCCTCATCTACTCTCCCGCCTTCTCTTTCCAGCTGGTGGAGCTGAAGAATGGGGAGACGTACAATGGTCACCTGGTCAGCTGTGATAACTGGATGAACATCAACCTGCGCGAAGTCATCTGCACGTCCAGGGTAAGCGTTATTACTATTTATATTATTTTTACTATTATCTTCAAGTGATACTGCAAGCTCACACGTCTCCCTGTGCTTGTATACCTCCTTAAGGTACACATGGAAGAGACTCGTTTCTAATTTTATTTTGGGACTGATGCACTGCATTGCTTACTACTTTCCGAATGGCCATTTTATACTGCAGTTGTGCTCTACATTGTAAATCCAGCAGAGCTAGGAGCTGCTCCTTTTGTTTTCCAATGGATTTCTTATCCATAATAATGATTTTGAGAATGACTGTGGCACGAGCAGATTTTTATTCCAAAAGTGTGGTGCAGAAGTTTGAGAGCAGGCAATGGATGTTATGGATAATTTTCATTTTGTGTTGTTATTTTTTAAAGTTCAATAAAGTAAGTTAAAAGCAGAAAAAAACCCAGTCTGAGGGTCATCCAAACCTTTGGTGCCAGCCCATTAGGGGCCTCTTAGCACAATCCCGCCTTCCCAGGGAGCGCTCTCACAAATTTGGGAACCCCTCTCTAACCCCTGCGCCACACTGCCTTGCAAACCAGCACCCCTTTTCTGCCTTTTGGTGGGGTGCTGTTTGCCCGCTGCCCATTAGGTGGCGCTGCCTTCCAGCCCAACCTTCTCGGAGATGGGAGGGCCGGGCTCTGGCGCTGGCGAGACGTCAGTCGCAAGCGGGTGGGGGAAATCTCCTTTTATTTTTCAGCTCAGCAGGGGAGGAGCCATTTTTGCACAAAACTTCTCCTCCGGAAGAGAGGGAGGTAAATGTTAGCGCAGAGCTAAGCAGGTTGGCAGAAACCACATTGGGGGCAGGATTAGAAATGGGGTTTCCCCTTAAGCTTTAAAAAGACAGCGTTTGTGTCAGCCGGTTTTGCAACAAGAAGCACGAAGCTTCCAAAACAAAGGGGCTGGAGGCAGCCTGCCTGCGATTGCCTCCAGTTGGGCAGGAAAACGTTCAAATGAAGAAAGATAGGGGGAGAGAGCAGTACATTGCTCCCTTGGTTCTCAGACTTAATCTGTTCCGGAAGTCCGTTCCAAAGCGTTCCAAAACCAAGGCGGCTTCTTTCCCATAGAAAGTAATGCAAAACGCATTAATCCGTTCCAGACTTTAAAAAACAACCCCTAAAACAACAATTTAACGTGATCATTGATCCATAAAGTGAAAGCAATAATCAGTGCACTGTACTATAAAATAAATAGGACAGTATTGTAGATGATAAAAATTAAAATTATTATTTTTTCTTACCTGCACTCATGACAGTCATTGTTTGGATGGGGGGCTTTTATCCATTTCCACAGTCACACAATCAATCCATCCATCCATCCATCCATCAGTAGCTGAACTGCGTTCCGCACAGTCACAAAAACAAATGAACTGAAAACACCTCAAAAACAAATCACCAAACTTAATCCATTTCGGAAGTGTGTGTGACTTCTGAAAAGTTCGAAAACCAAGGCGCGGCTTCTGATTGGTGCAGAAACAATAGCCGACAGCCGCATTGGACATTTGGCTTCCAAAAATCGCTTGAAAACCAGAACACTTCCATGTTTTTGGAGTTTGAGAACCAAGGCGTTTGGGAGCCAAGATACCACTGTATTATTGAACTGGCTCTTTTCATTCTATTTCTGTCTTGAGTCGTCTTCTTTTTTAATCCGTTTTGGTCCTGGTTTCACGCGTTCTTTCTTTTTTCTTGGGCAGGACGGAGACAAGTTCTGGCGGATGCCGGAGTGCTACATCCGCGGCAGCACCATCAAGTACCTTCGCATCCCGGACGAGATCATCGACATGGTCAAGGAGGAGGTGGTGTCCAAGGGGAGAGGCCGCGGCGGGATGCAGCAGCAGAAGCAGCAGAAGGGGCGCGGAGTTGGCGGCACTGGCCGGGGTGAGCCCCTCTGCGGAGCTCGGGGGGCGGCAGGGGACTCTCCCACTTCAGGGGGCTCCCGGCCTTGATATGTTGTTTATTAACATCCTTCCTAACTCCTGCGAGCAAGTTTCCCCACTTAGCAGAGTGCATTCCCCTTCTTACGCAGCAGAAAACTCCTTGCAAACTCGTGTGAGTTTCTTCAGAAAATACACAATTCAATCTGGCCTATTCCGATTGAAATGCCTTCTAATATTTTCCTGGTAAGACCCCTTGAATCCCTCCTAAGAGAATAAAGACGCCACAGTCTTGTCCAAATTCCATATCGGGGGCCTAATCCGGCCTGCCGGTCGATTTAATCTGGGCCCCATGGCAGACACCTGAAGGCAGCCCTGTGTTGGAAAGTTTTTAAGGTTTAATGCTGTATTGTGTTTTTAATATTCGGTTGGGAGCCACCCAGAGTGGCTAGGTGAGTGGCAAAGGGGTTCCCCTGAGCTCAGCCCCTTCCTCTTTTCTTCTCCCCCCCCCAGGTGTGTTTGGCGGCCGTGGACGAGGGGGGATCCCAGGCAGCGGCCGAGGAGGACAGCAGGAGAAGAAGCCCGGGCGTCAGGCAGCCAAGCAGTGAGGAGCCGAAGATGGCGCCCCGGACTCAAGTGCCATGCCAGGAAGGCTGGTCTGCCGTCCCTCTTCACCCACAAAAGAAACTCTTAGGTCCCTCTGTTTCCACGCACCTCGGGGGAGACGCAAGCCACCGGCCTCAAGTTTTTGTCTCTTTTTGCTTTTAAGTTCCAGTTATTAGAAATGAGTGTTTAAAGCGTCTCCCCCGAGCGCATACACACAGTTTAGCTCTTAATTTGAGAATCCAGGTAACCTTTTGGAGGGGCGATTCGACTTCGCCTCTTCCCCTTTTTGTTTTTTGGAATCGTTTTGGCAAGAGAAACGCCTTGCCAGCCTTTGGAACGACAGAAACGGAGAGGACGAGCGAGGCTTTCCGCTCAGAGTGT
The DNA here is from genome assembly GCF_965112155.1 of Podarcis liolepis. NCBI lineage: Eukaryota > Metazoa > Chordata > Lepidosauria > Squamata > Lacertidae > Podarcis > Podarcis liolepis. The sequence continues at coordinate 112,091 of NC_139572.1, forward strand.
CAGGATTAAACGATGTAGCTTTCTTTTTATTAGGAAATGGGACTTGTCGAAGGCAACTTCAGCTCCGGGTTCAGTTTTTGGGGAGCGGGGTTGGATGAAAAGCTATCGCTGTGCAAGGGAATTCTGCTGCTTCCACCTGGGCTCCCATCACACCTGTGGGAACATACCTCTTCAGCCGGAGTTTAGTCTCCCAGCCTCCCTCTGCTCCTGTCTCTCTCATTCAGCCTCCCCCCCCCCAGCCCATTGCCCCCCAGGTATTTCCCAGGGGTGTTTGGCAAGCAGGAAGTGATCTGCGTCCATTCATCCCCCAAGATGTTACCGGACTCCGACTCCCATCTGCACGGCTGATATTCTGGGATGCTGATGGGAACTCCAATCCAGCAACATCTGGAGGGAGTCAGGCTAATCTTTGCTTCCAAATTCTCCACACACCCATTTCCCTCCCAGGTGGAATTTGTTGCCTCAGCCTTGGAGCTAAAGCATCCCGTTTGTGTGACCCTTCTGAGAATCTCTCGGGAGGCCGTGTCGGCCGCCTCCATGATATCACCAGCAGTTGGTCGGAGCCAGAACAAACGAGCTGCAGCCATTCTTTCCTTTTCTTCTCCTTTTTTTAAATAAAAAAATGTGCTTTGTAACCCAGTTTTAAGTTTACGAGCAGAATAAACTTGGAATCGGCTGTTTGGTGTCTGCGTTTCTGCCGGAGGGGCCCAAGAGAGCTCCCGTTCCCCTTCGGTTCTCAAAACACAACTTGCAAATCTTGTTTTGCTGTTTCACGGTCTTGCAAGAGGTCCGTATCGTGGCAGGGCCTGGCATGAGCTGGCTGGCTGAGGGAGCGGTCAGTCTGCTGGTGGAAGTGGCCTCTCTCGGCCCCCTCCGCCCACAGGCAGCTCCTGCCCCTGGAACACTTTGCCCTTTGCGAAATGTGGTTCTGGAAGCCGGCCGGATCCAGAGGCGGGTGTGGTGCTTGGATTCCCAGGCAAAGCTTGTTTTTGAAAGATTTCTTAAATGGATAAGGACATCCCAGGATGTTTCTGAGCACAATTCAAAGGGTCAGTGCTGACCTTGAAAGCCCCAAACAGCCCAGTATCCCTGAAGGAGCATCTCCACTCCCATCATTCAGCCCGGACACCGGGGTCCCTCTCCTGAGGGCCTTCTGGCAGTTCCCTGCCTGCAAGAAGTGAGGTTACAGGGAACCAGGCAGAGGGCCTTCTCGGTGGTGGCGCCCGCCCTGTGGAACGCCCTCCCATCAGATGCCAAGGAAATAAACAACTACCCGACTTTTGGAAGACATCTGAAGGCAGCCCTGTTTAGGGAAGATTTTAATGTTTGATGTTTTATTGCTCTATTATTATCAGTAGTAGTATTCTGTTGGGAACCACCCAGAGTGGCTGGAGAAACCCAGCCAGATGAGCAGGGTATAAATAAGAAATTATTATTATCATTATCCAAAGAGCCCTGGGGCGGCTGGCTCATCCAGGCCATCATCGTGGCCCCACAGTGGCCAGCCAGGCACCCCCAAAGCGAAGCCCTCACGCAGGGCATCTTTCCTCACTTGTGGCAGCCGATATAGAGAATCTGCTGTGCATACAAGGGGTCCCATACCCTGCCTGAAACCCTGGAGAGCCTCTACTGCCAGTCAGTGTGGACAATACTGAGCTACATAGGCCTGGAACGTGAGGAGCGTGAGCATTTCCTCTTCCCTCCTGAACCGTTTTCCTTTGATCTCGTGTCTTTCCTGGTTGCAAGCTGGAGGGCAGGACAGCCCTCTGCCTCTCTCCCCCTAACTCACTCGCTAGTCTCTCTGAACGCTCTTTTCACACAGCACCTTTTGAGCAGGCAAGACGGCCTTTTCCGTGGGGAGGGAGCGGGTGTTTCTTTCCAGCACCCATGGGAGCCAAAGTGTCTCTCTCCCCCTCCCTCTGGGAGACGCGCTTCTCCTCTTCCAGAGCCGTGAGTCACGGCAGCCCCTGCCACTCGACTCTGGAATAGCTGCGCACCAAGCGGAGCAGAAGAAATGCTTCCAGGCCTTTGCTCAGCGGATAAAAATAATCTCTTCTCTGTGCTCCCCCCACCGCTGCCTCTCCTTTATATATTCATTTTATTAAGGTTTCCTTTTCCCCTGAGATGTCACGGTCAACGGCTTCTGAGGCCCCCTGGAAGAATCTGGGCTGGGATGCAGGGAAGGAGCCCCGATTTCCCCCCCCCCCTGATTTGGGGGGGGGGGGAATAAAAAATAAAATTAAAAATGGTGGCGGCCAAATAGTGGGGGGTGGAGAAAGAGACATGTTCAGGAGTAAACAGAGAAGCGGCAGCTCCTCTTGTAGCTTTGCAGGTGTGGACTTGAACCCTCACAAAAGCCAGCAGGCTCAGTGGTCAGGGCTAGAACCACAGATCTGTCCATTTGTTAGAGACTCCTGCCCCACAGCTGTTCCTGGGTGGGGTCAAGTATAATTTGCAGACGACACCAAACTGGGAGGGGTAGCTAATGCCGCAGAAGGCAGAACTGGGATTCAAAATGACTTTAACAGATTGGAGAACCGGGCTGAAGCTAACAAACTGAATTTCCATAGGGACAAGTGTCAGGTTCTGCCCTTAGATGTGCAAATATAGGGTGGGAGATACCTGGCTCACTAGCAGGACATGTGAAAAGGATCTAGGGGTCTGAACACGAGTCCACAGTGTGGTGCAGCAGTAAAAAAAAGCCAATGTTATTCTTGGCTGCATCAACAGGACACTAAACATCTGGGGTCCAGATCAAGGGAAGTCCTCCCTCTATTCTACGTTGGTCAGACCACACCTGGAATCCTGTGTCCAGTTCTGGGCATCACAATTTAAGAAGGATGTTAACAAGCTGGAAGGTGTGCAGAGAAGAGTGACCGAGATTATCAAGGGTCTGGAAACCTGATGAGGAACGGTTGAAGGAGCTGGGCATGTTTAGCCTGGAAAAGAGAGGAGATAGGGGAGACATCTCAACACCTGCCACATGGAAGACGTCAACTTTCTAAGTGCATGAGTCGGTCTTTTCCTGCTCTGGAGGGCAGAACTCGAACCTGTGGCTTCAAGTTGCAAGTGAGGGGATTCCGACTCACCATCCTTAAGTGTAAGACATCTCCTGACCCTCACCTTCCCCCCAAAAAACAAATCTGTACTAAGCTTTTCCTTCCTTGACAGCTTTTGTTCTGTTTTGTTCCTCTCCGATGTACTTTTAGAAATGAGATTCGCAGAGGCCTCCATCCCTGTGCAAAGCCTGCGTGAAGCCACAGCGTCACAACCTGCGGTTGCCTAGGACACCTTCCCTGTTTCCAAGGGCACCTGGGGGGAGCGGAGAGGGAGCGCCTGAACTGTGTGTGCTCCCCCCCCCTTCTTTAATTGCCAGGTGCCTCTGCAGTCTCCAGCAGGGTTAGGCCAAGGCTGGCTCTGGCTGCGTCCCCAGCCGGGAAGGGCTGCTCTCCCTCGCTCCCCCCAGCCTGGGACAGCGCCAAGGCAGAGAGAGGGCTGGGATGGATTAGAAAGCCCTGGAAGGCTGCTTTTAATTTTGCAGCCTCCTCCGCTGGGAAAGAGATGGGGGGGCAACCCAAGAAGAGGGGGCCAGATCCAGGCCAGGTGAGGGGACCCAAAAGGGGGAGAGGCTCCCCTGGGTGGGGAGGCAGCCAGCTGAAGGCTTTTCAGGGGCTGCGACCAAATTGAGCAGAACCAGACACACACACACAGCCCAAGCACGCATCCTGGGAACTGTAGTTTGAGGGCGCTGGGAATCAGAGCTGAGGGACAATGCTGCCATCGCAGTGGCCCCCCAAGCCTGGCCAGGGTCTCTGCTAGGAGCCTCGAGTTGTTCTGTGTGCGAGAGTTGCCCTTGCTTCAATCATTTCTAAAGCACAGCTGTTTGTCCCCTTTGGCTGCATGCAGTGTGCGACAACGAAGGCGCATGCCTCTGAGCATGCACAGAGAGCTTTCCCAAAGCACATTGCTAACGGGGGACAGACGGACTTTGGTCATCTTTCATAACACGGTGTGCCCTGTGTGAGGCCAAAATTGGGTTCCCCCTGTTATGGATCTTCTCAACTTTGCTGTGCCTTGGGCAGGGGGATCGCATCCAGCACCTTTGCTGACGACAAACCTATACCTCCAACCTTTCTCCAGTGAAAACAGGGACGTCCTAAGGAAAAACAGGATCAATTCAGAAACCGGGAAGGTTTCTGTAGGTCCAGGACTGTCCCTGGAAAATGGGGACACCTGGAGGGTCTGACAGAGAGGACCTCTTCTGGGTTGGGAGCCTGTGGTGGAGGAAAGTCACCTTTCAATTCCCAAGCTACGTAGATATGATGGTTCGGAATCCGAAGAAGGAGCGTCTCATCAACACGGAAAGTCTGAACCAGTCGGTCCGGCCGCAAAACCTGTCCCGTCCCACTAATTACGGGGTTGGCGGAGTCTTCCATGGAACGTGGGCAGGGCTTTGGGAAGAGCTCAAATTAGAAGCTGGGACTCCTTGGCCCTGGCCTGGCCTCTGGGGCTGCGCTGGGCGTGCCGCCCTCCTTATGCCTCGGCCCCACAGGAGGGCACCCCCTGCAAGAGACCCTCACTGGGAGGCCTGCCAGCCCCACAAGGGGGAGGCTTTCCAGTCTGATTTGGTTTGTGCGGAGGGAGAAAGGTTTTCAGGAGCAAAGGAGGACCCAGAGGAGAAGACCCGAGGCGCCCCGCCCAGACTCACAGCCTTGAGCAAACCTCGCCTTCATCTTCTGGGATTGGGGTTCCCTCCCTTCCCCGTTCTCTCTGCAAATTGAGAACTCCTGGGAGCCCAGGAAAAGCTGCCCCAGGCGCCTGCTCACCAAACCCAAAAAGGGATCCACAACAGGCAAATTCTTTCCAGTGTATGAACCCAACACAGGAGGCCTGTGGGGACACCTGTGACCGTCCGAGTGTTGCTTCCACACATGCTGGGAGTTCAGCAACAGCCGAAGGATGAAGGTTTCTCCTCCCGCCATCTAAGGAGAGGCGCCAGCTGCTTCCTTGGTCAGTCCTGTGTCCAGTTCTGGGTACCACAATTTAAGGAGGATGTTGAGAAGGTGGGCAGAGGAGGGAGACCAAGATGATCCAGGTCTGGAAACCTGATGAGGAACGGTCGAAGGAGCTGGGCATGTTTAGCCTCAGAACGAGGGGACTGAGAGGAGACAGGATATCTCAAGGGGAATAATCATAGGAAACCCCTTTCCAAGCCAGCTTCCCTTACCCTGGTGGCATTCACAAGTGACACGTGAAACCGCAAGGAGGGTTTGCCCTCCGCTCTCGCCCTGGGGTGGGCACAGGCCTGTTTTCCATCTGGCGCCTGGATTTTCCATCCTTCCAACCTGGGCGTGTGCTGCTTGGGATACAGGCCAGTTTCTGCTGCTGCTGCTGCTGCTGCAGACCGGCCAGCCGGCCAGCCCCACTGCGATACAATCTCTCGCCCCCACCCAGCCCGGCCGTGGGGCGTTCCTGCCCTGCTGGCAGGGGGTGAGGCTGGCAGAGGGCAGGCCGGGTCTCTTTGCTCCTGCCTGGGCGAGGAGCCCCCTGGGGTGGCAGGTGGCGTGAAAGGGCAGGACTTTGGGGGCACAACTGCAGGGCCCCCCCTTTTGAGAAGGGAGGGACCTGCCCCCCAACACAGCAAGGGGGTGGGGAGGCCAAAAGCTGCCCCCCAATTTCTCTCTCGCAGGCCACCCGCCTCGCCAGCCCTCCTTCGCATCTTCCTTGCTGCTCCTTGGCTGCAAACGGGCTGCCCTTGCGCTCTGCTCATGCCCCGTGGAATTGTAGAGTTGGAAGGGACCCCCGAGGGACACCCAGCCCAGCCCCCTTTGCTTGCCCGCCTGAGGAAAGAGAGGGGCTGCGCAAATGTGGCCAGAAACAAGCCTGAAGTGTCCCAAAGGCAATGTTTTGAATGGTTGCCCCGCCCACGGCCATCACACGCCCCCTGGAAAAGCCATCACAGCAATGCTATTATTTTAATATTATGCCAAAAGAAAAAGGCTTTTGAGGGCTGCAGGGCGAGTAGTGTTGGGCTGGGATCTTGCCCACCTCACAAGGTTGTTGTGGGGATTAAATGAGGAGGGGGGAAACTCACCGGGGGAAATTAAGGGAGATATAAATGCAATAATAATAATAATAATCTATAAGAATTGGCTAAGATTGAAAACGCCTTTTTTCTGGGGGTACGCAGACCCCTAAACCTTTTGTGAATCTTTTGTCCGTTTACTGGATTTATTTCCCCCGATTTGAACTATAAAATGGTGATTTTCTTAAGTCTAAATGAGAGGACCCCTTAACATTTTTTTTTAGGAAAAAAAGCACTGATTTGTAATTATTTGCTAATGCCTCCAATCAAGCGCTATTCCAAAGGAGGCCCATTGCAAATTTCAGGGGGCCTAAGTGAGCCATTGGGGCTGGATGGGTTTACTCGGGAGTAGAACCCGCCTGGGATGGTCTCGCCATGCAAAAGGCGGAGGCACCAAAAGAGACCTGGAAACCGAAAGAAGTGGGTCTTTCCAACGAGGAAGGGGCGATGCTAAGTGGGCGGGGGGGGGGACACTTTCCCTTGCGCGCCTCCCCCGCACCAGTCCCGGGCCCTGACGTCACTGCTGACGCGCTCCCCCACCCCCTCGCCCGTGACGCGCGCCCGGCCGCCTTAACCCCTTCCTGCCCGGCCGCCTCCCTTTGGTTTGTCATCTTTCTTTCTCCTTTAAACTGGGAAGATGAGGAATCATGAAGCAAGAACAGAACATCTCCCACCACTCCCCAGTTGAGTCCCCCGAGGACCCTTCCCTCCTCGGGCCCCCTTCCAGTTTGTAATCTCCTCTACTTTCTTCTTCTTCTTCTTTAAGTTTGCAGAAGTTCAACAGGTGAAGCCTCCGCTGAATGCTTCACCTGTTGGATTCCACCTCCTTGGTTCTTGCCACCCTCTTTATACAGCTCTGTCTTTGGAAGCCTGGCTGTGTCAGGATGTAAAAGTACGTAGAAACGATCTTTCTACTTAAAAAATAAAAAAATACTGTATTTTTCTGTGTATAAGACAACCGCCATTTTTTGAGCCCAAAATTAAGAAACAGATAATTGCAACATTCCATGTATAAAACGACCCCTAATTTTAAACTGTAAAAATTTGAGGGGAAATATAGTCTTATACACAGAAAAATACAGTAATCATGTTGACTCATTTCACCTTATTTTTATACTGTGTAGACCTCTTTGACGACTTCAGGCTGCAATGCACTTTAGGCACTTGTGAAGCAACAGCAAGGAATAAATCTACCAGGTGAAGCTTTTTTCCGGCATGGTGGATAGGCAAGAACTGCACCCTTGGAATATCTGCCTGTTGCCCGGCTTTCAAAGACACAGGAGGACTGTTAGGGGGAGGAATGTCAGGCATGCCTCTTTATCTTTCCCCATCCTGCCCCTCAGGCATTGCTGAATTTTTTAAAAGGGAAAATGTCCCTCCTGCCGGGACTCAACCTGCAGACTGGCCTGCGGCAATGGCCCTGACAAGAGTGCCTCTGCGCTTACACCAAGGGCACCTCTGAGCTTTGTAAGACCGTCTTTTGCAGACTGGGGTGGTAACATGCACAAGAGCCTTGCAAAATCCCATGCGGAGCAGTGGTTAGTGTGCCCAGGACCCAGGAGAGAGACCCGGGCCAGTCACCGCCTCTCAGCCGAGCCAACAGGGTTGATGTGAGGGTAATAAAACATCTGTATTTTATGTCTTCCCATCTTGTCCGTAGTATTACACTGCAAGCGAGATTAAAATCCTGCCAATGTTTTCGTCTGCTAAATAAATTTTTATCATTTAATTTTTTAAAGAAGAAATGTAAATCAGTACCACCGGGTCCCTCCTTTTTTTAAAAAAAGCCCCTTATTGTGGACCCCCCCTTTATTATTAAAGATTTCTTGGTTTACAAAAGTATGTGCAGGGCCGGATTGAGGTTTGATGCGGCCCTCAGCTCCTGAAGGTAATGGGACCCCCTTTCTATGTCCAGCTGTCCTTTGTCAACAACAAACTGTCGCCTTTTTTGTGTTGAATATATGCTATATGGTCATTGATGGACCTCATAGGTATCTCAAGCCATTTGTACATAACAAACAGGAGCCTACAAAACACTGTTGCTGTCTGTAGGTTTTATTTTATTTGTTCTTTATCTTATATTTTGGAAATGTACATCCAGGGGTTTTTTGCCTTTAATTTTTTGGGGGCCCCAAGAGAGTGGGGCCCGAAGCTAAAGCCTGTTTGGTGCAATGTCTCTTTTTCCAAGTTGCATTTTCTACAGATCAGTTTCATTTGTTGAGACATTAGGAAGAAAAGGGGGAAAGAGGTGGAGGGGGTGGATTTTTTTAAAAAAGGCAGGAGATCTGAAGCTCTGTGTGTGTTCGCTTTCTCTCTCTGGCTCGCAAAGGGTTAAGCCCGAGCTGCACACAAGAGCCTTTTGGCTCAGAGGCCCTGGTGACCTCAATGGGGAGCCAAGGGGGGGGGCAGGCTCATAGCTAGCAGCCCACACCCCTCCCAGCTGCTCCTGCAGGCCTGCCTTCCCTCCCAGCTAGCATGCAAATATCTTGATGTGCCAAGCTGGTGATTCAGCGCTGCTCCTCACCAGGCCAAGATTAACAGGCACCCAAGCTGAGCTGCTTAAAAAACCTGCTGGCGCTGCTTTCGATTTAAATCTCTCCCCCTGGTGTAAATTGTTTTTCTTACGCAGCAGCCCGAGCTGTCCGCCAGCTCCTCTCCCCTGCCAAGTTGCAGGCCGGAGGGAAGATGCGGCAAAAAAGGAAAGAGGAAAATCTCTGTCTGACTCCCCAGGAGGGGCGCCCCCCCTCCAGAAAGGAGAGGGGAATGTGAGGGGCTCCCCCAAGGAGATGCAGGGCTGGGCTGCTAGCCTGGCAGGTTTCGGAGGGGGGTCGGGTCAGCTTGGAGGGAAGGACAAGCCTTGTCACAAGGAAGGACAAGCCTAAATTCGTAGGGAAGGACAAGCCTGTCAGCAGCTAATAGGAATAGTTTTCCTGCTGCATCATGTAATTTCTCTATTTTTAAAAAATAGTCCATTTTTACCTAAGTTTTAAATATATTACAAGCGTTACTCAAATCCTGCCCAAGTTTTTAATTGTTTACCGTGTTCTCTTAAATAAATGGTGAAATTTATTCCTTCCTGGTTTCTGATTTTCCCGGTCCTTTTCGCCCTTTCGGCGTAGTCCATCATCTTCGTCAGCCATTCATCTCTGGCTGGGACTTTATCTTCTTTCCATCTCTGGGCCAGTAGTAAGCAACTTTCTCGGGTTCAGATTTGGGGGGGAATTGGGGGGGTTCCCGCTGGGCCCATTTCCCCAGAGGCTGGGGGGCAACAGGAAGCCCTTTGCCAGGAGAGGCAGGAAAGGGGAGGGATCAGTCGCCAAATGTGCCCATTTCCCCTTTTCTCTCTTTCCCGCCTTCCTTTCTGCTCGGCTGCAGCGGCACCAAGAATGAAAACATCCTTTCCAGGCTTCCTGACCCTGAAATGAGCTTTGCCCTGTGACTCCCTGTGTGATTTCTCCAGCGTAGAAAAATCTTTCCCTCTATGAAGAAGGGGGGCAGCCAGTGCCAGGTTGACGTCGAAGCTCAACAAGCTCCCACTCTCTTGGGGGGGGGCAAAAAATTAAAAGGAAAAATACCTGGATGTACATTTCCAAAATACAGTATAAGATAAAAAACAAATGAAATAAAACCTATTTGCAGCAACCGTGTTTTGTGTTGTGTCGGCTCCTCGGATGTAAGTCTGGTTCGAAACAGGGACTGGCCCAAAGCGCACCTGGTGAGCTCTCTGGCTGAGTGAAGATTCAAATCACATGGACAGTGTTTAAAAATGTCTCATTTTGACTCAAGAAAATCACCATTTTATAGTTCAAGTCGGGAGGCAATAAAAACAGTAAATGGACAAAAGTACAAAGATTCACAAAATGTTGAGGGGTACGTGCAGCCCTGCGTCGCCCCCAGAAAAGAAAGCACTGCACGTGGATCTTATTTTATTTTTGCATCGCTGGGGGTTGGACTAGATGATCTCTGGAGGTCCCTTCAGTTCTGTGATTCCGTTCTGTGATGGGAGCTGTGGCGTAAAAGGGTGGCTAATCCAGCCCAGCCTGACTTCCCTTTGATCGCCTGCCTCTGCAGGGGTTTGTGGAGCAAGCAGCAGGCTGAAACCCAACAGGGGCAGCTCTGATTTCCCACAGCTGCCTGTGCAAAAGCTGGCAGGCTTTTCTGAGGCGGGAGAGGCTGCTCTGCGCAGGGTCTGCCTCCCCTCAAAGGGGCCAAGCGCTGCACATCTGCTTTGGGTTAGCCCCCTCCCCCCTCCCTGGGGAGCCCCTCCCTCTCTGCTGCAGGCCCTGATAGGCTTCCAGGAGGGGAGGGGGGCAAAAGAGAGGCGCCAAGGGGGGGGCTTATCCTGATGCTCTGAGTAACCCCTCTGTTGAGCTTTCTCTAAGGACACGGGCTTTCTCCAACTCTTCCCTGACCTTTCGCTGCCATTGTTTCTCTGCTGCACTACCGTTTATTTCGTTTTTGCACCATTTTAAGGAGGCCACTCGTTCTTTTTTACATCTCCGCTCCCTGCAAAGTGCACCGAAACATGAAAATACCGAAAGGCTGTGGCTCGGGTAGAGCCTACTAAGAGGAGTGACATTGACATTCACGGGCCTAAGCATCCGTTGCATGTATAAAAGCAATTTCAGATAAATAAATACTGTAGTTTTCTGTGTATAAGACCATGTATAAGACGACCCCTATTTTTGGAGCCCCAAATTAAGAAATAAATAATTGCAACATTCCGTGTATAAGACGGCCGCCAATTACAAACTTAAAAAAATTAGGGGGGGAATATAGTTTTATACACGGAAAAATACAGTACCTTGAAGGAAAAGGTGAGATATAGTTGTTGTCAGCACACATCTGTCTCAAGAGACAATGGAGTGCGCTTCCGAGGGTGAAGTTGAACTACTGCATTAGCGCAGGCCTGGGTAGTGTTTCTGGGGGTCCTGAGCTGCTCAGATGGCAAGACCCTCTTCTCTGCCCCACTGATGGGGTCCAAAGGAAAGCAGAGCAAGACGTTGGGCCCCAGCAGGAGTTGCCGGAAGGAGGCAGACAAGGCACCATCCAACCGCCTTAGGGACTCCTATCCCACAGGCAAAGGGGTCTTTTCCTCCCAAGATGCCGGCTGAGGTGGGGTCGGACCTTCCTGCCTGGTGCTTCTGGAGAAGTCGGGGTGGGGGAGTCTGAGATGAGGTTTTCTCCAGGTCCAGGCCAGCTGTGGGGCGGTAGGGAAACATTTAAACAGTGTAGCATAGCATAGTATCTAAATCTATTTTATTTGCAAAATACGGAAATAAACAACTACCTGACTTTTAGAAGACATCTGAAGGCAGCCCTGTTTAGGGTTAATGTTTGATGTTTTATCGTGTTTTTAATATTCTGTTGGGAGCCGCCCACAGCGGCTGGGGAAATCCAGCCAGATCAGATGGGCAGGGTATAAATATTATTATTATTACTATTATCTTCCAAATGAGAGCTTCAAGTGATACTGGGAGCTCACACTTCTCACTCAGCTTGTATACCTACTTAAGGCACATATGTAAGAGGCTCGTTTATAATTTTATTTCGGAAATGATGTCCCAATGAACTGCATTGTTTTATACTTTCCGAATTGCCATTTTACAACGCAGTTGTGCTCTGCATTCTAAATCCAGCAAGAGCTAGAAACTGGTCCTTTTTCTTTTCCAATGTATTTCTTATCCATAATAATGATTTTGAGAACGGGTGTGGCGCGGGCAGATTTTTATTCCCAAAGTGTGGCGCAGAAGTTTGGGGACAGGCGGAAAGGGCGCAGGGAGCCCCCTTGCAAACTGGATTCGGTGCACTCTAGATTGCAAAGTGGATTCAGTGCAAAGTGGATCCAAGGCGAGCCGGCGCGCGGCGCTGCCCCCTCTGCGCCCCCTTCCTCCTGGCGCGCCCCCGGCGGCCAGCCCGGCGATGACATCAGCCCAGGAGGCCGCGCGCTGTTGTGCGCAGTTGTCGGCGCGGGTCGCCTGGCGACGGGGCGGGGGCGCGCCCGGGGAGGGAGGGGGGAGGAGACGGGGGCGTGTCCCCGCGCCCAGCAGCCCTCCCCTTCAGACGTCATCTCCAGCCAATGGGAGGCGTCGGCGGTGAGCTCATAGCGGCCGGCGGAGGCTATATAGAGGGGGCGCGCGCGCTGGCCGGCGCATTAGAGAGAGAGAGAGGCGCGCGGGGGGAGGAGGAGGAGGAGCGGCGGCGCGCAGTCGGGGGCGGGGGGAGGGTCGTCGCTGGCGGAGGCGTCTGGGGGGCGAGCCGAGCCCCGATCTGCCACAGCCACCCGAGGATCCCTTGCGCCAAGCGCCGGTTGCGCGCCAGCCCGTCGTCGAAGGGGAGGCGGGCGCGATCCGGCCGCCTGCCTGCCTGCCTCCCTCCCTCCGCAGCCGGCGGGGGAGAGGAAGAGGATGGAAATTCCTTTCTACCATGACGACGTGTTGATCGCCTTGGCGGCCTCGTCGGCGGCGGCGGCGGCCCTTTCTCCCTCGGCGGCGCGCCCCGGCGGCGCCTTCCCCGACGGCTCCAGCATGATGAAGAAAGACGGGCTCTCCCTGGCGCTCGACCCCCCGGGCGCGGCCGGCAAGAGCCACGGCGGGGGCGGCCCCCATCCCCACCCCCAGCAGCAGCCGCAGCCCCCCAGCGGCGCCCCCGACGGCGCGGCGCTGCTCAGCTCGCCGGACCTGGGCCTGCTCAAGCTGGCCTCTCCCGAGCTGGAGCGCCTGATCATCCAGTCCAACGGCTTGGTGACCACCACGCCGACCAGCGGCGGCGCCCAGTTCCACTTCCCCAAAGGCGGCGGAGGAGGAGGAGGAGGAGGCGGAGGCGGCGCCCCCGACGAGCAGGAGTTCGCCGCCGGCTTCGTGAAGGCGCTGGAGGACCTGCACAACCAGAACCAGCTGGGCGGCGGCGGGGGCGGCGGGGGTCCCGTCGGGGGCGAGCTGCCCTCGGCCGCCAGCCTGGCCCCGGCCTCGCAGCAGCACGGCCCGCCGGAGCCCCCCATCTACGCCAACCTCAGCCCCTTCGCCGGCGCGGCCGGGGGCTACCCGGCGGACGGGAGCCCCTTCCCGGCGCCCTCGCGCCTGCCGCCCCCTCCGCCGCTGAAGGACGAGCCCCAGACGGTGCCCGAGGTGGCCAGCTTCGGCGACAGCCCCCCCCTGTCGCCCATCGACATGGACACGCAGGAGCGCATCAAGGCCGAGCGCAAGCGGCTGCGCAACCGCATCGCCGCCTCCAAGTGCCGCCGGCGGAAGCTGGAGCGCATCTCGCGCCTGGAGGAGAAGGTGAAGAGTCTCAAGAGCCAGAACACGGAGCTGGCCTCGACGGCCAATCTCCTCCGCGAGCAGGTGGCGCAGCTCAAGCAGAAGGTGCTCAGCCACGTCAACAGCGGCTGCCAGCTCCTGCCCCAGACGCCCGCCCAGCAGCAGCAGCCCCACCAGGTGCCGGCCTACTGAGCGCACGCCTCGACGGGGCGCGCCGCCAGACGGGACGGGCGCAGGCAGGAGCCGGGAGGAGGAGGAGGACGGTGCGCGGGGGGGGGGGGAGGGAGGCGGCCTCTCCTCTCCGGACCCCGGCTCCTCTTCGCGCGGACCCCCCCCCACGTCGGACAATGCAAAGGTGGATGGCTGCGGGCGCCGAAGGGGGGTCCCCCCGCTCTCCAAGACTTCCTTTGGGGCCGCGCGCGCACAGAGGACTGGAGACGTTTTTTAAAAACTTGCTGGAGGAGAGGGGCGCAGGATTTTGGGGAGGGGGCTGCTTTTGGAAGCTCCCACCCAGCGCAGCTGCCATTACCCAGTCTCACCCCCCCCCGGACTTTGCCCCTCTTTCCCCACCCCTCCAAACGCAGCGTGCCCAGATGTGACTCTGCCTTCCACTCTCGGCCCTCCATTATTTTCCCCTCCTCCTCCCCAGAGACCATGCCTTTCCTCCCGCCATATTTATGTTTAATATGCCCCTCTTTTCTTGCGGTTTTTTGGGGGGAGGTTTGCCATTATATCCTATCTCTCTATCTATCATCACATTCCATTGTGCAGTAAAAATCCTGTGCAGGAGTTTGGAAAAAAAAAGAGACTGTCTGTTTGGCTTATTATTGCGTGGGAGAGTTTGGAGCTTTTATCTTCCCTTCAGAAGCAGCCTCCCAGATGTTTATGGCCCTCGGCTGGCGAGGCAAACATTTGGAGGGCGCCCAGTTGGCAAAGGCTGGCCTTGCAGAGTCAATTTTATGGGGAGGCTCCTGAGCCCAAAATGGTGGGGTGCCATCGCCCTCTGGTGCCCAGGCTGGGCACTGAACCCCTTGACACAGCCTTGGGCGGGGGGGGGGGGAGTGTGTGTGTTTATGGGGTGACGTTGGTTATGTTGAATAGATTTTAGGACCTCTTAAAAGCCCAGCAGTCTAGTTGCTCTGGGTCAGTATAATAATAATAATAATAATTTTGTTACTTATACCCTGCCCATCTGGCTAGGTTGGGGGTAGGTTTCAGCTTAGCTGTAATTTTAAGGTTCGGAGGGTGGCTCCTTGTTTTTCTGGCCTGCCTTTCCTGGCAAACATTAGGAAGTTTAAAGCAAAACTATTTAAAGCAACTCTATTGCAAACAATTCTGAAACCATGTAAGAAAGTTTCGAAGTAATTGTAACAAAACAACTTTGAAGCATTGCAGAACATTTAGAGCACAAAAGGTCAGGGTTTGGGAGTATGGACTCCATGAGTATTTCCAAATTTGTGTCCCTTTGAAACCCATTAATTCAATTTCTGAGAACTCAAATGTTACAAATAGGTAGCATAGTGTAGTGGTTAGAGTGTTGAACTACGACCTGGGAGACCAGGGTTCAAATCTTGAATGGGTGGGTGGGGTGACCTCGAGTCATTGTCTCTCCCTCCCTAAGCCCTACCTCACAGGGTTGTTGTTAGGGGTAGAAGGGAAGAAGGCAACAAGAGGCCACCTTGAACTCTTTTGGGGAAACACGAGATAGTTGTGTACCACTAAATAAAAGACAGACAGATGGCCTTAAAATAAGTGCATTTGGACAAAACCGGATAGTGAAAGGTTTT
The DNA here is from genome assembly GCF_965112155.1 of Podarcis liolepis. Lineage (NCBI taxonomy): Eukaryota > Metazoa > Chordata > Lepidosauria > Squamata > Lacertidae > Podarcis > Podarcis liolepis. The sequence goes on from NC_139572.1 coordinate 127,222, forward strand.
GATTTTGTGAGTGATTTAATTTCTTCTTTGGCGATTCCTCGTAGCCGAGTAAGATTTCATTCCATGAACACTGTTTTAACAGTGAGTCTGTGACTGTGGAGGCCAGTTCTGGATCCCCACGTCCTTCCACAGTGGGAACATTGGTTTCCGGGCGGGAGTTGATCCCGGTGAGGGTTTGCCAAGCATGCCTTGAGTTTAAGTGATATACTAGACTTGCTGGTCTAGTATAAATCTTAAGGGTTGACTTCACCCATCTGCCTCCTCCTGGGCTTCTTTCCCCCTTGGCAGCTTCCGTCCTCTCAAAGGTGGAACTCAAGCCATACGGAGACCCATAGGATGCAGGGAATTTAAGAAGGGGGCTTTGCGTATGGGAAGGGGGGCTTTTGTGGACTAGTGGAACATTAAAGGCTGGGGTACGGGTGGTCTCTGTCCTTTGGGCCCCATCAGTGAGGTCAAGGGGGGGTTGTCTGGCCAACCCAGGACCCCCCTGCACACTGGACAGGCTTGCACCCCAAATTTCCTTGCTGCTACCTAAACCACCCCTCCACTTTGAGCCACGAGAATCACAATCTCAATTCTGGCGAGAACACCTTAGGACAGGCATAGGACACGTGCTTTGCATGTAGAATGTCTTGGGATTGCAACTGCTGCCGTTTCCAGGTACGGCTGGGAATTAAACACTTCCTGCCAGAAGCCCCGGGAGAGCCGCTGTCAGCACAGACCGTCCTGAGCTCAGTGCTCTTGGCAGAAGGCGACAGCTTATTTAAATCCTCCCCTCACGTCCATGAGGACTAGAATCTTTGGGGGAAATGCTATTAATAAATAATAATAATAATAATTTTCACAGCAGCACTGCAGCTGGGAACTGGTGGAGCTCAGGGGCAGAGCCTGCAGAAGAGACTCCTCTTTAAATCAGCCCTTTATTCCAAACACAGTGGACTGGAAACTTAAATTTATTGTTATGGAGTGCTAGCAGTTAGCTGGAGGGCCCAGCGGCTGGATGCAGTCGGAAGAGGCTCCCCCTGTTCTGCCTCACGGGTTTGCTTTGCCCTGGGACTCGGCCAAGAGAGGCGTCCCGGACTGGGCTGTTTACATCTGTGTTTACTCCCCCGAGCTGAGTAATGCAGGCAGGCCTACCTTGACTCCCCACAGCTTAATAGCAGAACCAGATGTGGAGTCTTGTCCGATTGCTAGAGCATTGGGGAGCAAGGAGAGAAATATTTCATGTGCATTTGAGGCTGGGGGAGCGGAAGGGTGGGCAAAAAACTTTCCCCTTTTTCTCTCTTGGTAAGGGGGCTGTGAGCAGGGAGGGCAGCTAGCGGCGAAGACCCACAACCAAGAGAGCTGGAGCCAAATAAGTTGTTTTCAGAGCAGACCCACCAAAGGCAGCCAGGCCCATTAGGTTGAAACCCTGATAGCATCACCAGAAGACAAGTGGGGCTGGGTGCACGCCCCTGGGGGTCCCCTCCAGCTCTGTGGTTCTCTGATTCTAGGATGCAAAATCTATATTATTATCCTAAAAAGGAGAGGGGATGGGATTTCTAGTCCTCACGGGTGTAGATCAAGGGTGGGATAATTTTTATTTTTTGGTCAAAGGCCACTTTGGGATAATACGACAGGGGCCACATTCCTGCAGGAAGAGGAGCCAGAGCTGATGTTGAGGGAGGAAGGAAGTATAACACAGAATAAAGACAACCCTGGTTTCTGTTTGCCCCGTGGTTGCCTCAAATGAGAATCCTTGACCTTATCAACCCCAATGGATTTAAGGAGGTCACTCTCAAATAGTAAGTATACAGAGGATTATATATATATACATACATACACACAGTGGTACCTCGGTTTTCAAACATCTCCATTGACAAGCATATCAGTTTTTGAACACTGTAAACCTGGAAGTAAATGCTTCGGTTTTCGAACTCTCGTTGGAAGTCAAACAAGCCACACGGCTTGTTTTCAGTTTTCGAACATTTCAGAACTCGAACAGTCTTCTGGAACGGATTACGTTCGAAAACTGAGGTACCATTGTATATATATATATTTGTACACACACTATCTGAATAATGGGGGAAAGGCATGTATAAAACTCCTTGAAGACAGAAGAGGAATTAGAAAAAGGCAGAAGGCAAGCAAGTTTGTCAATTCCCCAGCTGTAAATTCATTCAGGGCCAAAGACCTGACCACCCGGCTTAAACAATACACTAGCCTCTTAGCATTGCTCCCTACTCGGGAGCATTTTTTTCCCTTTTTCTAGGAAAAAGCCCAAGAGCCTCTTACATAAATAAATACAAATACCAGGGCAGACTCTTCAGAAGTGAAGAGCTAAATCAACAAAAACCGAGGGACACGGCAAGGGGGGGCTTGTAGCGAGAGGGTTCAGTTTTGGGCATCTAGATCCACTTTGTTCTAAGAACCTTTATATCTTAGACCTTATAATTCTCACACCACTTTGGGGGTTGGGGGTACCTGGAGGTGCCAGGGGGTTGCAGCTGGGATGTCTGCAGGCAAAGCCCGGGCTCTATGCCACTGAGCGGACGGGGTGTTGGGGGGCACCTCTGTTGGAGGGCACATTCTCCTTCTGGGGCAGTTTGCCCACCTTTGCTCCCCCCCTCCACTCAGCTCCCATCTGTGGCTCCGTGAAGCTGCCAGGGTGTGCTGGCAGAGGCCCCAATCCCGGGAATGGCTTTGACTGGCCAGCTGAACCAGGTGAGGGGAGCCGATGGGGCTGAGACCCCCAGGGACTTAGGGGCTTCCCCTGCAGGTGAAGAAGAGACCAAGAGGGGGTCCAATGGGCAAGAAGGAGGTTTCTGCCCATGCTGGAAAGGAAAGTGAGGGGCAGGTGGGGCTCGTCTACCTGGGAAGGGAGCCCATCTAAGAGAAGGAATAATAATTATTATTTTATTATTGATACCCTGCCCATCTGGCTGGGTTTCCCTAGCCACTCTGGGCGGCTCCCAACAGAACACTAAAAACAGAACAAAACTTCAAACATGAAAAACTAAAACAGGGCTGCCTTCAGATGTCTTCTAAAGGTCGGGTTAGTTGCTTATTTCCGTGACATCTGATGGGAGAGGGTGTCACCACCGAGAAGGCCCTCTGCCTGGAAGGCTCTGACCCTAAACCTCCCCTGCCTTGTGGGAGATATTTGGGAGAAGAAAAGGCTCAGGAGCAAATGGTTCCTTGCAGGCTTCCTTCCGGCAATTCCTGCAGTTAACATCTTGCTCTGATTTCCTATGCACCCTATCAGTGGGGCAGAGAAGGGGGTCTTGCCATCTGGGCAGCCCAGGACCCCCAGACCCACTGCCCAGGCCTGTACCCTGGGGAGGTCACGTCAGTGCTGCTAATGCAGCAAAAACAAAATAAGAGGCAGCCACACTGAGTTCCTGGTCTCTGTAATCGCAGCCGGCGCTGTGATTCTCCCACAGTTCGACTTCGCCTCTGGAGGCAAACTCCATTGTCGCCAAAGGCAGCTGAGCAAAATGTCCAATTTCCAGAGGCACAATGTCGGACTGCTGGTCCATTTTGCCCAGCTGAGAGATGCTCTCCAGGGTTTCTGGAGTGTGGCAGGCCTTGTCTGCCTGCAGATTAAAATGCTTTAACGCGGCCATCGTGAGATCAAAAAGCAGCACAGTCACCTTTCAAAGGCAGCAACGGGAAGAAAAGCAGCAAATCAGGAGTTAAAAAGTTGTTTTCGTTGGAAGGGAAATGGCTGCCGTAGGGATGGCGCCACCTGGCGCCTTTCCACCAGCATCGCTGGTCCGTAGCGTCTGACTTTGGTTGAGGTCGGAGCCCCACTTGGGCGAAAGGTTCCTGGGGTTGGACTAGATGACCCTCGGGCCCCTTCCAATTCCACAATTCTGTGATGATTCTTCACAAGCCAGGTGATGGCGTATTGCAGCAGTTCTCCAAGGGGTGGCAGGAGAGCAAGAGGGGCAGGAAGATTCAATGACACACACACACAAATATTCAAGTATTGCCTTTTTTCCTTCCCCCCCCTTGAATTTTAAAGGTGCGGCTTATATTCGGACATGGCTTATATTCGGGCCAATACATTATATTTAAAAATTCAGTATGGCTGTGAGCCAATTTTTATTCTGGGTGAGGCCCAGAGGGGGAAAAAGTGAGTTCTGAGCTTGCTTTCCCTCACCTGTCCAGAAGGGGGAGCTGTCAGGCCACGCTCCTTCCTTCTTTCCAGGTGCCAAGCATCACAAGCCGGGATTTGGCCGCTGCCCAGGTGCCCGCCTCCTTGGAGAGGTGGCAAGACAGGTGCCTGGGTCCTGTTCGCAGGCGGGAGGAGACTCCTTCAAGCAGCTGCTTTCCCTGCCTTCCCCCTCCAGGAGAACCGGGTTCGGCTGCCATGGCCGTGTGGGTCTTTCTGCTGCTGGTGGTCTCAGATCAAGGTAGGGGGCTGGTGGGGGGCTGCAGAAGGACTGGGACGTGGGGCAGCATGGGCAGTGCCAGATTCACGTCTAAGCTCAACAAGCTCTAGCTTAGGGCCCCACTCTCTTGGGGGCCCCAACATTTTTTAAAGGGAAACAAAACTGGATGTCCATTTCTGAAATATAAGATAAGAAGCAAATAAAATAAAACCTGCAGACAGCAACCGTGTTTTGTGTTGTGTCAGCTCCTCGGATGTAAGTCATGGGCCCCATCTGCTCCCTCAAATATCCCTGCTTTGCTCCTTTCTATATATAGGGTGCCTACACTCTGCATGGACTGGTTGCAGGGCAACATGTGCAAATGGCTTGAGATACCTACGAGGTCCATCAATTGCCATATAGCATATATTCAACACAAACAAACAGCAACAATTTACATAAATCCAGCACTGCTCTTGGGGGTTCCCCAGCTGGTTCCCCCCACCCCATTCCTCTGCACCCAACCGGTTTGTGACATTTGGGGACCCACAATGGAGAACGGCTGCCCCATTGAGTTCCCAGCCCGTTTCTGTTGCGGTCTGAAACACAACTCCCAGCCTTGCCGCTTGTCTTTGCCCCATCCCTCTGGCAGAGAAGCAGGATGTGGGGAAGTAACCAAACAGACTGTGCCCACGAAGGTGGGGCAGCGCCACAATCTGATTCTGCCAGGTGTGTCGATTATTTGTGCCGTGCAAGTGGAGGAACAGCCCTCCTCTTGTCTGGCAGGGAAAGGCAAGGCTGGTTGTAGCAGGCGGCCCTCGAGAGCCTCGGCCAATATTTGCACCCGTTCCACCTTCATGGGCGTCAGAGCCACACGGGCACCGTGCCAGGCAGAGCGTATTTTCGTTTCCCTTTCTTTCTGCCTTACTGTACTCAAGACGTATCACTGCCACACTGCCTGCTTCTCTAACATAAGAGAACCCCAAGTTTTGGAGGCAGTCTACCAGGGCCAGATTTAGGCTGGGTTGGAGTGTCCAGCTGCATCTCGTCTTTGAAAAAATAAAGCAAGATTCTAGTCCTCATGATTCTGAAAGCTGTCTGGCCATTGGTCCACCTAGCCCCATACTGTCTGCACAGACTGGCAGCGGCTGTCCGGAGTCCCAGGCAGGAGTCTCCCCCCAGCCTACCCGGAGATCCCCCTGGGGATTGAACAATGGGACCTTTTGTCTTCTAGGTGAGATGCTCTCCCGCTGAGCCTTCAGAAAACCAGAGGTAGACTAGCTTGGGCCATGGAGGTTCCATCGGGCCACCTTTAGCATTTCAGGGGGCTCTGCTGGATGACCCTTTGGGGTCCCAACGGTACACTGCGACGATTCACCCTCCAGTCTCTGCTTCTCAATTTGTATCGTATTATTTTATGCACTGTGGCTTACCCTGGTTTTATTGATTGTAGTCTAGAAATTATTTATTGTAATTGTTAAGAGTGGATTTCTGTTTAATTTTTATATGCTGATATTATTATTCTGATCCTATTCTAATGATTTCTGAATGTTACTTTATTTGATGCAGGTTGCTTATTTTATAGCTATGTTTTATTCTCATGTTTTTGTATTGCATTTGATGGTTATAAGGCGTCCATTCTTTGTTTCTTCAGCTTGCAAACTGCCTTGGGTACAGTAAGACAGAAAGACGGTATACAAATTAAAAGTGATGATGATTCCTTGAGCCGTGGAGGTTTGCTCCTTTCTGACTTTCCCTCCCCTCCCGTTGCAGTTGTCTCAGCCAGCACACAGGCCACTCACAGCTCTTCAACAGCAAGCCCCCCGACCGTCTCTGAACACCTAAGTACACCCAGTTCCAGGGCGGAGGAAATCACTGCATCCCACAGCGAGATCAGCCCCACGGCATCAGAAGCACCCACAGAAGAGACCGCCTCTGCCAATCACACGACTCACCCGGGCTCCTCGCCTCCTCCCAGGCCCACCAACAGCACCACCAGGGAGGGGGGCAACACGACAACCACCGCCCCACTCACAACCCCCCTGGCCAGCTCCAGGGAGCCACTGCTCACCAGCCGAGAGGCCGGATCCGCCAGCCACAACTCCACCACAGGTGAGAGGCAGGTGAGGGTGCCCTCTGGATCCTGGCAGCATCCTGTGCTGTCTCAAGCAGCGATATTTTGCCTGTCCAGGATTGGGGGCTAATAATCATGGTTTTTTAGAGGATCGGATTGGACTGGATGACCCGCGGGGTCCCTTCCACAGTTCTCTGATTCTGTTAGGATCTTCCTGTAGACAGCTCCTGTATCTTCCGCAGAAGGGTTTTTGAAAGAGGAGCGTTCACGATGGCTTGCAATAAAAATAATAATAATATATTTATACCCCACCCATCTGGCTGGGTTTCCCCAGCCACTTTGGGTGGCTCCCAACAGAATATTAAAAGCACAATAAAACTTCAAACATTAGAAACTTCCCTGATGTCTTCTAAAAGTCAGGCAGTTGTTTATTTCCTTGACATCTGCTGGGAGGGCATTCCACAGGGCGGGTGCCACTACTGAGAAGGCCCTCTGCCTGCTTCCCTGTCACCTCCCTTCTTGCATTGAGGGAACCACCAGAAGGCCCTCGGGAGAGGGACCCCGGTGTCCGGGGTGGAGACGCTCCTTGAGGTATTCTGGATCATTTAGGGCTTTCAAGGTCAGCACCAACAACTTGAATTGTGCTCGGAAACGTCCTGGGAGCCTGTGTAGGTCTTTCAGAACCAGTGTTATGTGGTCTTGGCAGCCACTTTTTATCCTGCCTTCCAAGCAGAGTATTAAAGGCACCTAAAAAAGGCATGTGTGTTTAGTGACGCACAGTGTATTTGGAGAAAAAACAAAACTCCTTCTCTGAATACAAAATAAAACCTGGAACAGACGCAGAGTGAGAAGATGCAAGGAATCTGACTGCAGCTGGATCTGGCCCAAGGGGGTCCCATCTAGTCCAGTGACTCCTCACAATGACCCCCCGAAAGAAGCCCCACAAGTGAATCTGAGCCACCAGTTGCTGCAGATTATGTGATGGGTGCAGAAATTCGACAAGTTACAACTTTTCTTCCAGCACGGAGGTGAAGCGCTGACAGCACTGCACCAGTTGAATTCCTGCCTGCTCTGTATGGCTGGGAAGAGCACAGGAAAAGGAGCAGGAAGCCAAGTATGATTGTCTTTCATAAACACAGTTTCAACAATGAGTACCTAAGTGACTGTGGAGGCCAGTTCTGGATCCCCACGTCCTTCCACAGTGGGGACATTGGTTTCCAGGCGGGAGTTGATCACGGTGAGCATTTGCCAAGTGTGCCTTCCTCTTGGCACATTTCTCCCTCGCGTCCTGAGTTCGAGTGTCTTCAAAGCCCAGGACACCTTTGGTCAAGGCTGTTCTCCAGCTGGAGCGCTCGCAGGCCAGTGTTTCCCAGTTGTCGGTGTTTATATTACATTTTAAAATTTTTGCCTTGAGAGAGTCTTTGAGCCTCTTTTGCTGACCACCAACATTACACTTTCCATTTTTAAGTTTGGAATAGTGGAGTTGCTTTGGAAGACGATCATCGGGCATCCGCACAACATGACCAGTCCAATGAGGTTGATGTTGAAGAATATTGCTTCAACACCGGTGACCACCAGGTGGCACGGTTGCCTCACAATTCCCCTCTCCTGTTGGATTTTCTTACTGATGATAAGAAAAAATGCAGGAATCTTTTGCCCAACGTGGGGCTTGAACCCACAACCCTGAGATTAAGATGCTCCAGGTACTGAGCTCATGAACAGCTAACAGTGCAATTTGCTGCTGACTCGCTCCTGACAGGTGTGTGTTTGTGTGCACGCAGAAACTAATGTACTATACGAGGGTAATTTTTAAAATACATGTTGCTCCATCTGCTGCTTTCGCCTCTGGTCCCGCCCATGGCATGGCCCCCCGAAGGGAATGTGGCCCTCGGGCTGCCGAAAGCTTGTTTCCAGGGCAAACAATTGCAAGCCTCAGAGCCGTGTGTCTCCCCAACAGCTGAATCCAGCGAGGATGCGCCCATTTCCCAGAAGCCCGGCCTGGTGGCCATCATCTGCATCTTCGTGGTCATCCTGCTCATTGGCGCTGTCGTGGTCCTGGTGAAATGTTACAAGGGGAGGGAGCCGGCCTTCCAGAAGCTGGACGAGGTCCCCATGGTGGGTAGATGCCTGGGATTCTGGGGGGTGGCTGTGTGGGGAGGGAAAGTCCCCCCCAGTTCTGGAGCTGTGGTTAAAACTACGCTTGCCTCCTGGGCTGGGAAGGTTGAAAAACTTTGGCATCTCAACAGAATCTCACTGCAGCTCTCTGTTTTCTCTCTTTATTCCCTGCAGGGCAAAGTCACGGAAGGTTCTCCGTTTGCCCATTTACCTCCCAAGTAGCCTTCCACCCCACTCCCCCCAAAGACCTGCCGAAAGAAGGGCCGCATCCTGCTGTCACTTAGCCTGTGCAATAATAATATCAATAAAAGTTTCCAAATTTGTCCCCGTGACTTTCTTGGATGCTGGGTGTGTTCAGAGCACAGAATCATATAGCCATAGAATCGTGGAAGGGACACCCCAGCGGTCATCCAGCCTGACCCCCCTGCAATGCAGGAATCTCGGCTCAAGCATCCCTGACAGATGGCCATCTGACCTCTGCTTCAAAACCCTCAAGGAAGGAGAGTCCGCCACCTTCCATCCCATGGTCTTGAGTCGGAATCTCCTCTCATACAGCTTGAAGCCATGGGTTCGAGTCCTGCCCTCCGGAAGCAGGAGAAAACAAGCATGTTCCCTCTTCCATGCGACAGCCCTGGAGAGATTTGAAGATGGCTCTCCTATCCCTCCTCTTTCCCAGGGTAAACATGCCCAGCTCCTTCAACGGTTCCTCATCAGGCTCGGCTTCCAGACTCTGGATAATCTTGGGACTTGGCTACATTCAATTAACGCTAAATTCAATTATATTGTTATGACTGTGTTATAGACATTTGACACCAGGTGGCGCTGTTGAGCCATAATCTGTGTTTTCCTGTAACTTTTTAAATGAGTATAAATCTGCGCGACACCCTTCTTAAATTGCAATGCCCAGAACTGGACACAGTCAGGGCCGGATTGAGGTCTGATGCGGCCCTCAGCTCCTGAAGGTAATGGGGCCCTTTCTATGTCCAGCTGTCCTTTGTCAACGGCAAATTGTTGCTGTTTTTGGGTTGAATGCTATAGGGTCACTGATGGACGCAATAGGCATCTCAAGCCATTTGCACATGCAGAATGTCGGCACCCTATATGTGGAAAGGAGCAAAGCAGGGATATTTGAGGGAGCAGGCAAGCAGGCGGGGCCCATGACTTACATCCGAGGAGCCGACACAACATTAAAAATGGTTGCTGCATGTCGATTTTATTGGTTTTCTATCTTATATTCTGGAAATGGACACCCAGGTTTTTTCCCCTTTAAATTTTTTGGGCCCCCCAAGAGAGTGGGGCCCTAAGCTAGAGCTTGATCCATGTTTTCCTGTGATTTTTTAATGAGTATAAATTCAGGCCTACTCACCCTCCTCTGCACACCTCCGCGGAGTTGGGCTAATAAGTAACGAGGCCTGAGAGTTAATTAGTCACCCTAATTGCTCGGCCTGCTGGTCTCCTTGGCAGGAGGAGCTTAACTGGAACAATAATAATAATAATAATAATAATAATATAATCAGTGCTTCTTTCTGGGGGGGGGGACGGGACGCAGGGCTACGCACGCATAGCCCTAAACATTTTGCAAATGTTTGTACTTTTGTCCATTTACTGTATTTATTTTCCCCGATTCAAACTATAAAATGGTGATTTTCTTGTGTCAAAATGAGAGCACCCCTAAACATTTTTAAAAGAAAAAAAGCACTAATAATAATAATAATAATAATTTTATTATTTTTATCCCGCCCAACTCTCTGGGTTTCCCCAGCCTGTGGCTGACAGTGTCTTTCCACCAGCCTCGCAGAGGCAGAAATATGAGTTTCCTGGCACCTTCTAAACGTCCCGGGGAACAAAAAATAAATAAACCTGGACAAGATAAATGGCGCCAGGCCAAAGGGTGTGTTTTGGGTGTTCCTGCGAAGAGGAGACTGGTTTTGCCCAGCTGGTTTTGGCAGCAGGGAGGCTGCTTTCAAAACTGGAGAGGGTTGCCCATCAACAGAGAATCTGCTCAGAGGGTTAGCAGACAAAAGGAAAGCCTTCTTTCTTTCTTTCTTTCTTTCTTTCTTTCTTTCTTTCTTTCTTTCTTTCTTTCTTTCTTTCTTTCTTTCCTTCTTTTCTATACTGCCCAATACCCAAAGTTCTCGGGGTATTTCACATAAAATACCGAATAAAGAAAATCAAAACAAAAATAACACAAACTGCGGAACTCCCGGCTGCAGGAGGCAGGGATGCAAATTTGGGCAAATTCAGGGAGGGCTATCGATGGCTGCTAGCTGCAATTATTAACATTATTATTGCTTATTAAATCAATGCTTCACCCTTCGCTTGAGGGTCACAGGGTGGCTTACAGTATTAAAACAACCGGTGGAGCCCCTCTGTCGCCTAGGTGCATGCGCAGAGTGCCGCGGCGGAAAACCTGGCCTCTGAGAATTCAGAAGGAATAAGAAATAACATGTTGGATCCCTCGCGGGGTGTTAAACCCAGGGAAGGCTGCCCCCTCTGCCCGCCAAGACTTGGCAAATTTGTAACCGGAGTCACAAGGCTCCGGGTTAATTTCCCAACGCGCCCAATTAATCATTTATTTATTTTATTTTTAAAAAATGTGTCTTGGAACGCAATTGGCAGGGAGGGGGTGAGGCCAGAGACCTTGGGCAATGGGCTCCCTTTTTGCTGGGAAAGGCTTAGGGGGACCAAGTACAGTGGCTGGATGGCTCAGTGGGTAGAGCACGAGGCTCTTGATCTCTGGGTTGTGGGTCACAGCCACACGTGGGTTGGACTAGATGCCCCTTGGAGGTCCCACCCAAATCTACAATCCTATCACAGTGTGATGTTGACGATGAGGATGGCAGCCGCACAAACCCCGGAGTCCTCCCCATTTCGGTTCTTCCAGTTGAACCAGTCAGGCCCTTCCGCCGCTTCTCCTGCCAGGCTGGGACGCTTGCCAGGACTCCCTGGGGAGGAGTGGGGTGGGGGCAGGGGGTGGGGAAGGGTGCTCCAAGGTGCATGCATGCCATGGGTGCTCCTCCCCGTTTCAGAAAAAGGGACCCAGCCTCTGCTTGGATTATTTTGCTTCCTTTTCAATCCTCTCCACCGAGCGAAGGAGGGAGAGCCTTTGTGCTGAAGTTTCCCGCAAGGTGAGGGGCCCGAGTTCGAGAAGCAAAAGGAGCGAGAGAGGCCTCCAAACTGTAAGTCCAAGAAATGCCCAAATCTGTTAAGAGAGAGGGGGTGTTTTCGCCTCTGGGCTCCAGATATTGAAAGCACACAAAAGGTGGCAAACAAGCTCTGTAAGCAGCCTAAAAAGTTCAGGGTGGGGGGGACACCCAGCAAGAAGTTTGGGGGCATCTTATCCCTCTGTACATTATAATGCTTTCATTTGTATTCAATGAAGGCTATGCTGGTGATAATGATAATTAAAGGTGCATTTGTCATCAGTTAAAAAAAAAAAAGGTGCAAACATGATATACCATCAGTCCTGGAAGTGTTCCAAGCGAAACCTCTAGCACAGTTATTATATGGGGCTCAGATTTCGACAGGCTCACCTTGGAGCTACGGAAGCTGCCAATCAAATTTAGATGGGCAGGGTATAAATAAAATTATTATTATTATTAAAGTTCTTAAGGCAAATTTTCTCTGTCCCGCCCTGGGTCCCAAACGCATCATTGCACCTAGAGGTTAATCTTCCCCGGTAGAATTATGGATCCGGCATAGGTCATTTAACTCTTGGCTTTGCCTAAACTCAAATCCCCCCAGTCTAATATCCCTAGTGCTGCAAGGTCACAAGAGCGCCTGGTCTAAAATTGCCCATCCAAAACTTCCCTCTTGTGGTTTATCAGCATGACATCTGCTCACTTTGGGTTTTAGTAAAGCAAACAGTCTAATTTGCCAGCGCCTAAATGATCTCGAGCGTCAGAACAACTTGGCCACAATCAGGAAATTTTCATTTTGGACATTTTAGAGGCATTATGATTGAAAACCAAGTTCAGCGGTCAGTGCTTTTAACCCAGCTCCGATTGAAAGCTTAAGTTGTGAGCTTTCTGGATCGACCCTGAAGATTTTCTCATTTTCTTTCCCCCTCTTTGCAGGGACAGGAACAGGGGGCGGCCCCTTCCAAGGTTTGGCCACCATGCGTCGAAGCCGGACAACGGTGTCCTTTCTGAGTATGGAGGTAAGGAAAAATAATGCGCCCGGGGGATCCCTCTTTAGGGAAGCTTTTCATGGTTAATAGGTGATTGTATTTTAGTGTTTTGTTGGAAGCCGCCCAGAGTGGCTGGGGAAACCCAGCCAGATGGGTGGGGTATAAATAAATAATAATAATAATAATAATTTTTATTATTATTAGGTGTCTGTGGGTGCAGGTTGGTGAGCGCCCAGCCAGGAGGGCGACGGACAATATTTGGGTTGAGGTTGCGGTTAATATCAGGTTACCAGATTTTTTTTCCAATGATTCCGGGGACACTTTTCAACTTCCTGCTAAATAGATGGATTTTGTCAGGGGACTGATTTGTAAATCCGGGGAAACGGGGACATCTGGTAACCTTAGCTTAATAAGTCCATCCGAAGTTCTGGATCCCCCCCTTCCAATCTTGCTCAAATCCCAAAGCGCCATCAATGCTCTGCCCTCTTCTCTGCAAGGGGGTCTTGTAAATAAAATCTGCCCTTCTAGAGTCCTTAAGTGGGTTCCCTCTTGGTAGGAGAAGATAACAGAGGCCAAGCAGAGAATATTGAGAAGCCAAGCAGCTCGTAAGCCTGATCTTTATTAATGATCTTTATTGATCTTTATTAAGTGTTGCCACAGGGTCCTCACTCCCCACACAAGGAGTGCAAGCTCTTATATAGACTCCTGAAATTGCCCCCCTGTAGCCAAGGGATGCACAAACTTTTTCCAAAGAGGGCCAGATTTGATGACGTGAACGTACGTCAGGGCCGAGCAAAGCTTTTTTTAGGATTGAAGTTGTTGAGCTTTTTTTACAATTGTACCCCAAAGTTGTGGAGCTTTCTTTAGGATTTAACCACAATGCTGTTCAGCTTTTTTAGGATTGGAGTTGCTGAGCTTTTGGGGGGATTTTACCCCAGGACATAAATGTTGCAACGGGGGCTGCATTTAATCAACCGGCAGGCCGGATTAGACTCCCGAAATGGACTTTGCAGGTGCCTGGTATAGACTTTTTTAATTGCCACCCTGCAATCTACAGAAGGGGCATCTGCCACAGAGTCCTGCCTGCCAGGTTACCTGTTGGTGGGTTTACCTGGCTGTTAATGGATTTACCTGGAGAGCCGGGTCCTCCTTTTGTGAGGATAAATTCTTAATTCCTGAGTCCGGGCCTCAGTTTCCCCTCTTCATCCCTCAAGGCAGGATTGGGGGGCAGGGAGACAAGGGGGAAGCTTTTCCCCTCTCCATCCCAACTGCAGAGGAAGAGTTGAGGCCCCTGAAAGAGTCCAAAGGGCTTCAGGACTCTCTTCCTGTCCTCTTTCAGGCATGTGGCTTATGTAATAATGGATGTGTCTGCCTGGTACGTTTAGGAACATTTATTTTACACCTTAGCTCTTCTAATTCTCATACCATTAGTTATGCTTCTCAAGTACTCCTTGAGCATCACCTGAGTCGCAGCATCACTTTGGCTTGGCGCTTGCTGGTCATTTTCTGACAGGAAATTTTCCTCCTTTTAATCAAATAACTCTAGTACTTTATGAAACCAGTTGTTCTGTGTCTCTGGGTACGTTTCTCTGTGGGATTTCACTTCATATCACGACGCTGCCACCAGTTAATATGGGTGCAACAGCCCTTTTCCCCCTGGCGCCATTGGGCTGTTCTCTCGCTTCAAAATGGAGCGCCCGCCTCACACAACACCACTTCTCTTCAACTTTATGCTTCTCTTTCTCTGCTTCAACTTTAGCCAAGTCCCATCTTGGTCTCCTCATCTCTCATTCAGGGGGAGGATTTTCCTCAGATGCAGCAGCTCTGCACTGGGTCATCCTGAGTCTCTGGCTTGGCGCTTGCTGGTCATTTTCTGACAGGAAATTTTCCTCCTTTTAATGAAATAACTCCGGTACTTTATGAAACTGGTTCTTCTGTGTCTCTGGGTACGTTTCTCTGTGGGTTTTCACTTCGTACCACGGCGCTGCCACCGATTAATAGTAATAATACCTTAGACCTTCTAATTCTCATAATTAATAGCCCTTGAGCATCCCCTGAGTTGCAGCATCGCTCGGCCGGCACAAAAAGAGTTCATTCTCTTTCATTTTTAGTGCAGGTTGCAGAACTTTCCTTCCTGGCATTTTCCCCTCCCTTTCTCTGCTTTTTGCCTCAGCAAAATGGCAGCAGTTCTCCATTCAGATTCTGGAGTTTCCCGCCTTCCTCCCTTTCACAATGGCTGCCTGGCTGCCCAGACCGGCCGCTTTTGGGGAGTCTGCGGCCCAGAGAAACAAAAACCGCTTTTCCCACCCCTGCTCGGTTTTATTTTCCTCAAGGATGTCCAAAAGAAAAAAGGAAGATAGAGAGTGTTATTACTAAGACGGAGAAAACTTTTGCTCCGTTTCCAAAGGAGAGAGCAGCCTTAGAAGAGATGGGTCCAGTTGCCAAGGCTTGGGAATGTTGCCCCGGCCCTTTTCCCCCTGGCGCCATTGGGCTGTTCTCTCACTTAAAAATGGAGCGCCCGCCTCACAGACCACCACTTCTGTTCAACTTTCTGTTTCTCTTTCTCTGGTTCAACTTTAGCCAAGTCCCATCTCAGTCTCCTCATCTCTCATTCAGGGGGAGGATTTTCCTCAGATGCAGCAGCTCTGCACTGGGTCATCCTGAGTCTCTTTCGCTTGGCGCTTGCTGGTCATTTTCTGACAGGAAATTTTCCTCCTTTTAATCAAATAACTCCAGTACTTTATGAAACTGGCTCTTCTGTGTCTCTGGGTACGTTTCCGTGTGGGATTTCACTTTGTATCATGGCGCTGCCACCAATTCATATGCAACAGCCTCTCACTTCCACCAATTCCCTCCAACTCCCTCAGATTGTCTTGCGTGAGGTAAAACTTCACCATTAGGAGTCTCTGGCAGGATTTGTTCAAATGAAGAAGAAGTCTATGCCCCGGGGGGATGACACTTTGGAGACCTCAGCCAACATGTTCTTTCCCTTCCAGGTTTTCTCCCTTGTTTTGCACTTCATCCTCTGGCTCTGACCAAGGTGCTCCTTCCTTTCTGTCCGTTCCTCCGGAGGGACTTCCAAGGCGCAGACCCAAGAGATGGCCGCTGCTTGGGGAGGAGGCTTCTCTTTCCAGAAGAATCTCTCCCCTCCGGAGGAGACCTCTCTTTCCACCTTCCATTCCTCCTCTTTCCGCCTCAGCCTCCCAGCTAATTCCTGGCCTGATTACTCTTCTCGGGGTTATGAGAATTGTAAGGGCTGAGGTATAAAATGCAGTGGTGCCTCGGGTTAAGAACTGAATTTGTTCCGTTCTTCACCTGAAACCGTTCTTAACCTGAAGCACCACTTGAGCTAATGGAGTCTCCCTCTGCCACTGGCGCACAATTTCTGTTGTCATCCTGAGGTAAAGTTCTTAACCTGAAGTACTATTTCTGGGTTAGCAGAGTCTGTAACCCGAAGTGTTTGTAACCCGAGGTGCCACTGTAAATGTGCCAGGCAAACACATGCATAAATATATAAGCCGCATGTCTGAAACAGTACAGGGAAAAAGTCCTGAAACCATTTTGTCTCTCCCAAATTGACCTCAAATGTTTCTTATTCGTATCTTAAATGTGCCCTGAAGGCAGGATTGGTGAGCAAAGAGACAATGGAGAGGTTTTTTTCCTTCCCTCCCTTCTTGCAGAGAAACATTTGGTCAGTTGGGGAGAGTCAAAATGGATTCAGGACTGTCTTCCTGTCCTGTTTCAGACATGGTGCTTATATAGTTATGTATGTGTTTGCCTTGTAAATTTATGAACGCCAAATTTATGTATCGGAGACCTTAAATTCTTATAACAAGGGGAAGGAATTGTGGCTCTGTTTTTAGTCCTGTTGGAAGAATTCCCGGCAGGATAAGCGGCTTAGTTGAATTTGGCAGCTGTGGCAGCCAGAGGGGAAGGGGCTCCAGGCTTCCGAAACCTTGGCGCGCATCTTTCCACCAGGCGAGAGCGGCCCCAATCCCAGGAACGGCACCAGGAGAGGGGAGCCGAGGGGGCTCAGACCCTCGGGGAGTTAGGGGTTTCCCTTGCATGTGAAGACCTCACTTCTTGGGGGGAACCCAGGGATGGACCCCGGTGTCCGGGGTGGAGACGCTCCTTCAGGTCGACTGGGCCATTGAGGGCTTTCAGGGTCAGCACCAAGACTTTGAATTGAACGTCCTGGGAGCCAATGTAGGTCTTTCAGGACCGGCATATGTTCTCGGCGGCCGCTCCCAGTCCCCGGTCTGGCTGCCACATTCTGGATTAGTTGCAGTTTCTTCCAAGGCAGCCCCATGGAGAGCGCATGGCAGTAGCCCAGGCATGTTCAAAGTCCGTTTTGGGGGCCTGATCCGGCCTGCCGGTCGGTTTAATCCGGCCCCTGTGGCAGTTTATTTCCTGGGGTAAAATCCTAAAAAACAACTTAACAGCTTCAATCCTAAAAGAAGCTCAACAACTTCAACCCTCAAAAGCTCAACAACTTTTGGGTAAAAATCCTTTAAAAAGGTCAACAACCCACGGGCCTTCCCTTTATCAAATCTGGCCACTGCAGGAGTCCAAGCAGGAGGGGGTGTCCAGCGGTCAAGAAGGCAATTTCTGCCTGTGCCGTGGGGGGAAGCGAGGGGCAGGTGGGGCTCGTCCCCCCGGGAAAGGAGCCCACCTGGGAGAAGGGAAACTCTGACCCTAAACCTAAATCTTTGGGAGAAGAAAAGGCTCCGCAAATCCTGAGCGGAGTCTTCCTCCTCCCGCCCTCGGTCAGGGCAGGCAGGCAGGCCCTGGCTTGCCCTCCGGGTGCTGGGCGATGGGTGCCCCTTCTCTCCGGGTTCCTTGGCAACGGGTCACGCTTCTTGGCCTCTTTGTCAGTTGGCGGCAGAGGACCGGTTAAGAAAACAAGCAGGAATTCCCCCTCGCTCTGGGCTCTTCTGGGCCTCTTAGCGTGCCGGCTGCAGTGCCCACCAGGCCTGGCAGGTCCTTGACTGGCACATACTGCTCATGCCATGCCAAGCAGGCGATGATGCCCACCTCCGGGTCCAAATGTGCTTTTTTTGAATACACAATTCAAAGGGTTGGGGCTGATCTTTAAAGCCCTAAACAGCCTCGGTCCAGTTGACCTGAAGGAGCATCTCCAGCCCGGACACCTGGGTCCCTCTCCCAAGGGCCTTCTCAGGGCAAGAAGTGAGGTTACAGGGAACCAGGCAGCGGGCCTTCTCGGTGGTGGCGCCCGCCCTGTGGAACGCCCTCCCACCAGATGTTAAGGAAATAAACAACTATCTGACTTTGAGAAGACATCTGGAGGCAGCCCTGTTTAGGGAAGTTTTTAATGTTTGAGGTTT
Source organism: Podarcis liolepis (assembly GCF_965112155.1). Taxonomy (NCBI): domain Eukaryota; kingdom Metazoa; phylum Chordata; class Lepidosauria; order Squamata; family Lacertidae; genus Podarcis; species Podarcis liolepis. The sequence goes on from NC_139572.1 coordinate 145,240, forward strand.
TCTTCTGCTTTTCAATATTCTGTGGGGGGCTGCCTAGAATGTCTAGGGAAACCCAGCCAGATAGGTGGGGTATAAAAAATAAATTATTATTATTATTAGGCAGGCTTTGCAAAGCTCTTTTTTTTTTAGAGACACCCTGATTGATTCTTGTTCTCTCTGCTGGTTTAAAATGTTCTCCTGTTTGGGATTTGCTTTAATTTTACTTTATACAGTATAACTGGTTTTTTCTAGCTGTGTTGCTTCACTGGCCTAGAGACGGTACAGGCCTTAAGCAATATATTGTAATAATTATAATAACAGTCTGACCGTGGGACGCACTCTCTCAAGGGTGTGGATGCTCTCCTTCACTGGACGTTTTCTAGCAGAGGTCAGATGGCCACCTATTAGGGACTCTTCTGCATTGTGGGGGGGCTGGACTAGATGGTACCTGGAGTTCCCTTCCAGCCCGATGGTTCTTCAAAACAGCCAAGCTGCTTGGGAAAGCAAGCTTGAAAAGTGGGGAATAAGCACCTAAAATAAAGACGCAGCGGTTAAACAAAATGTCTCCCGTTCCCCAGGCTTGGCCCAAATCTCTTAACGTGTGTCTGGATTTTGGGGAGGGGGATTCGAACCCACAACCCGCTTCCTCCAGCTCCCTTCCACCCTTCTAGGAGGCGAGGTCTGGCAGGTGCTCTCAGGCGGAAATGATTGGCAGCCGAGCCGTGAGAGAGAGAGTGGCCGTGCCTGCCCGTAAGTGGCAATTAACCCTCCTGCGGCGCTAATTGGCACCCCAGGGCAACCGTCAGAGAGAGAGAAAGAGAAAAAGCAGCGTGTTGGCGAGGAATCAGAAAAGCAGGTGCTCCCTCTGTGCGTGTTTGTTCCTTAGCTGAGCCTTTTCCCAGGTGCAGAGGGGGAGTTTGGCTGATAAACTCCCACAAGAAGAGGTCAGCTTCCGGTTTAAATGAGCACTAAGAACCACAAGGACTAGGAGCTTGTTTTCCTTTGAAGGGGAAGTCCAGAACTTTGCATGTAGAAGCTCCCAGGGTTCGATCCCCAGTATCTCCAGTCCCCAAACCCTGGATTGCTGCTGTCACACTGAGCTAGAGGGGCCAAACCATAGTTTGAAAGGGACCCTTTGGGTCATCTAGTCCAACCCTCTGCAGCACTGCTCCCTATGGGGACTGAACCTGCAACTTTGGCGTTATCAGCATGCTCTAACCAACTGAGCTGTCCAGACTGACTGTTGGGCCCCTTCCTCCCTTCCTGTTTTATTTGGCATCATGAGGACTGACACCTTGCTTTGCCTTCAGAGGAAGAACAAGATCTTACTGCTTTTGTCCCCCCTTCCTTTCCTTTTTCTAAAATGGCTCGCGTTGCTTTTTCTTTGGAGCGATGTCATATGGAAGCAATAATAAATATGGAGGCGAGGGGATGAATTTTTTAAGCCTTTGCTGGAGGCTAATGCTTGCAGTTAATGGATGCTGTCCATAGATGGAGCTAGGAGATGGATCGAACTCGGTGCCTCTTCAATCAACCCACCCGCCCCCTCCCTCCCTCCCGCCCTCCCTAAGAGTCATCCTCGAAAAGTCTTTTCAGGGTGATGGTGATCCAGTAGTCATAAGGACATCCAAAGACCACCACCACCTCCTCCTCCTCCTCCTCCTCCTTCTTCTCCTCTTCCTCCTCCTCCTCCTTCTTTCCCTCCTTGCCGAGTAAGATTGTCTTCCATAAACACGGTTTTAACAGTGAGTCCGTGACTGTGGAGGCCAATTCTGGATCCCCATGTCCTTCCACAGTGGGGACATCGGTTTCCAGGCAGGAGTTGATCCCAGTGAGGGTTTGCTAAGTGTGCCTTCTTCTTGGCACGTTTCTCCCTTGCGTCCTGAGTTCGAGTGTCTTCAAAGCCCAGGACACCTTTGGGAAAGGCTGTTCTCCAACTGGAGCGCTTGCAGGCAACTGTTTCCTAGTTGTCGGTGCTTATACTCCATTTTTAAAGATTTGCCTTGAAAGAGTCTTTGAACCTCTTTTGTTGACCACCAGCATTATGCTTTCCATTTTAAAGTTCGGAATAGAGGAGTTGCTTTGGAAGACGATCGTCAGGCATCTGCACAACATGACCAGTCCAACGAAGTTGATGTTGAAGAATCATCGCTTTGACACTGGAGATCTTTGCTTCTTCCAGTAAACTGGCATTAGTTCGCCTGTCTTCCCATATCCAATTTTTCGCTCACATCCAGCCTGTCACATCCTTTACATATAATGCCACTCCCTTCCTGTTTTCTTGTTTGATCTATTCCTTTTGAATAGTTTATACTCCTCCATGTCTACATTTCAGTCATGTGTCTCATCCCACTAGGCTTCAGTTACCCCGTTAAGTCCTATTTGTCATCCTGTATTAAGAGCTCCAATTCTTCTCGCTTGTTCCCCATACTCTGTGCATTAGTATAGAGACAACTGAAACTCCAGAATCACAGAACTGTAGAGTTGGAAGGGACCTTGAGGGCCATCTAGTCCAACCCCCTGCAATGCAGGAATCCTGCCCCACAGCTGTTCCTGGGTGAGGTCAAGTATAATCTGGGGCAGGAAGAAACAGATCTGCAAATATAGGGTGGGGGACACATGGCTTACTAGCGGGACATGTGAAAAGGATCTAGGGGTCTTGGGGGACCACAAGCTGAATATGTCAACTGAGTGATGCAGCAGCAAAAAAAGCGAATGTTCTTCCAGGCAGCCACATGCACTGACCCAGAAGGCATTCTCTCCAGCTGCTTCCTCCTTGTAGTTTCCTACCCCTTAGCAGGTTTCCACAGCACTGCTGCAGCTTCCAACGATCGTATTTAATCCAGCCCTTTGTTGAGGACTAGAATCTTACTTTTTTTTATTTACCGGTAGTCCCTTATGCCTTTTATTCCGAGCTGTAGTGTGTCATTCCAACTCGGCTTCCTATTTCCGATAGCAGGGCACACAAGCAACAGTGTTCCCTTGTGGTTCGTGCCTTCATAGCTGGTGTTCACAGGGAGACTGCCTCTGAACCTGGGGGTTCTCCTTATTTTAGAAAGACGGGCAATGTGGCAGCCGGGCGAGGAAAGGGTGCTTCCCCAAATGGTCTGACTCCCCCCTTTCTTTTCTCCCCCCTCCAGAGATCCCGAGAGCAGCTGGACTTGGGCCCCGGCGTCGGAGCTCTCCCAGGGAACGCCGTCAAGCGCCGTTTCTCAGGGACGCTGTTGCTGCCGCCCCTCGCCTCCCGGCATGTGGCAGGCACTGACCTCAGCCGTGCCCCGGAGCCAGAACACGGCAGGGTTGTTTTCACCATCGAGGAGACACCCCCAGCCAGCACCGAAGGCACCAGCCTTATGAGGTAAGAGGTAGAGTTTTTCCCTGATGGTGTCGAGAAGGAAAGACCCAGGGCATCTCGTGGGCTGTCAAATCTGCACGGTTTTTGGTGGCTTCTGAGCCTGCACAGAGTGCCCTCCTCTGAGAAGTTAGGAGCTAAGAACTGCCTCTCGCCTCTCTCTTTTTGGATAGAGTCTCCATTCCATGCCGAGATCAAACTCATACAGCCAGCATCCTCTGGGGTGGAGGGGGTGGCAGGTAGAGTCCCTCGAGGGCCAGATAGCAAGCCTGGGGGGGCACATCTGGCCTCTCCCCCAGCCTGGGGCTCACAGGCCCTGCAGCTCTTAGATAGGAGAGGAAAGAAAAGATGAGGAGGATTGCCAATTTCCTTTCCCTGCTCAGGCTCCGGTGCATTTTTCACAGCTCTGTAGCAGTCATAAATCTAGGGACCCCCCGCCCCCATTTGCCTTGGCGATAAAAGTGATTTGGACGGCAACATTTCTGCCTGCGAGTCCCCCTTCCCCGCATGATCCACCAGAGGCAGGAGGAAGAATTGGAGCAGTCAAACCACTTTATTGCTCGTCTCGGTAATAATTAAGCTGTTGCAGAAATTGACTGGCTGATTGATTGAATTTCCTTTGCTTTTCCACTGCAAGGCACAAAACCGGCTTCTGTGGGAAGGAGGAGGGGTGGGCAATCGCTTCGGGCAGATTAAATTTCAATTCTGGTTTAAAGACGTGCTTGCGTAAAAAGTTTCCTGCCTGGTGGCAAGTTCAATTTCTGGCAGCATCTCCGGGGAGGGCTTGGATAGACACCCCACCACCTGAAACGCTGGAGAGCGGCTGCTTCCCTTCAGTGTAGCCAGTGCTGAGCTAAGTCTGATTCTGTATGAAACAGCTCCCTATTAAAACCAGAACACTGAGGACTAGACTCTTGCTTTATCGTTAGGGGAAGGAACATGGCCAAGTTCCTGTATGGCTCAATCCTAGATGGCACCTCTATGGGGGGCCGGGGAAAAGGACTCCTCTCTCACACACCCTGGAGAGCTGCTGCCAGCCTGTGCAGGCATCACTGAGCTTGAGGGGCCAAAGGCCTGGCTTAGCATCAAGGGAGTGTCTGTTGGTGTTTTTACAGCGTCTCCCCCACCTCCCCTTGATGCGCCATCCGTCAAAGGGAAGGAGCCGCTGGAGGGCCTTTCGATCGCTGCTTCTTCATTTCTGCCGGCTGCAAAAATAGTTTAGGGGTGTTTGTGTGCGTCTTAACATTTATTTCTCCCCCAGTTTGAATGGGGACAGCTCCCAAAGGAATAAACCAGCCGCGTCTGCATTTGCCTGGCATTTCTTGGTGGCGGGTTAAATGAGAAGGGGCTGGTGGTGCAGCTAAGGGTGACTCAGCTGGCAGCAGCAGGGGCTCCCCAAAAAAGGGAAACGGGTGAGTGGCAAGGCTGGCACTCTTGCCCCTCCTTGCTCAGGGCAGGCAGAGGGGGCACCATGGCATTGTAGAGTTGGAAGTCCTCCGAATCCCTGAGTCCCCCCAGGTCTGAATCTGACACTCTAACCACTACACCACACGGTCTCCCTAGCCACTCTGTGACACCCTGCTAACTCCCACCGCAGCCTGGCGCTGTTCCTGGCACCCGCCCAACCCCTTTGGCAACCCACACGCGAAAAGCACGCAGGACTCCTGGCTTCTGCTTAACGCTGGGCACAGGGGTCCTCTGGGTCACCCACTTAGGGGGCTCAGAGCACGGGGGCTGCCCTAAGGTTGCTTCGGAGGAGCCGAGGCGCCGGGTGTGACTTCGGATTCCTCAGGGCTGCGGTGTGGGTGTGGGGGGTTGGTCTAGATGTCCTTCAGGATCCCTTCCAGCTCTACGATTCTATTATTCTATGTTCCTGCATCAAAGAAGAGGCTGCTGGGAAGCAAGCATGTGCAGAGCGCGCCCCTTCTTCTCGTCGCCGTCTCCTTTCCCGGACAGAGAGGGCGCCTCTGGTCTGGCCACTGGGTGAGCCGCTTTTTGGGGGGGCGGGAGGGGGGCGGGGAGGAGAGGGCTGTCAGCAGCGCGGCTCCCTCCCTCCCTCGCCCGGCTAATGAGCTCCACCTAAATCTGGCCCCGAGCGCGCTGTCCGCGCCGGCTCTATATAACGGAGAGCGCGGGCCGGCGCGGGGAGAAGCCGGGCTGCCCGGAGAAAGTTTGCCGCCTGCCGCCTGGGCCGCCGCCGCTCGGGCTTCAGCACCGCGCCATGGCGGACAGCAGCCCCTCCCGGCGGGGCGCCCTGGAGCTGAGCCGCCAAGGCGCCGGGCTGGCCAAGCCGCCCAAGCACCTGTGGCGCCAGCCGCGCACCCACATCCGCATCAAGCAGCGCTTCCACTCCGACACCGAGCGGGACCGCCAGGCCCGCGCCTCCCTCCGCCCGGCCCTCCAGAACCCCAGGATGTCCTGGCCCTCCTCGCTCCACCGCCGGTAAGAGCCTCCCCGCCCGGGGGGCGCTGGGGAGGAGGGCAGCCTTCCTTAGCTCGGCTGCGAGCAGGGCGCACCAGCCCCGCGCGTCTTGCTTGGGAGAGATCCGTCTCTTCCGAGGAAACCGAATTGGAGAGTTGGAAGGGACCCGCAGAGGCATCTAGTCCAGCCCCTGCAGCTGGACTGCGGAGCAACCACACCTGGGGGAAGGGGAGCTCAGCGTGTCTGGGGTGGGAGGTGGGTGTTAACTTGCCCACGAGGAAGGCGCAGGAGCCGCGTGCGTAACGATCCGTTTTCTTTCCCGCCCTCCGGAGACCTCCGTATCCCCTGAGGCTCCAGAGATGCGCCCTCGGGGTGGATCGCGGAGAGGGGGCGTTGGGGGGGGTCTGGAGGGGCGAGAGAAGACTTCTGATTTGCGGGAAGTCCCTTGTGGAGGGGCAGGGCGCAGCAACGGGCCAGCAGAGCGCATCCTGAATTTGGAGAGGTTTCGGCGAAGGCGCTTCCTGTGCGCCCTGAGTCTCTCTGGATGGCGGCTCTTCGGAGTGGCTGGGCGACCTGCGAGGGGCGGGGGAATGAGACGTGGCTGCTTATTTGGGGGGGTCCGTCTCCTTCACCCAAGGCGAGGCGTGGGGGGCCCCTCGAAGAACCGGTGCGCGCTCTGGCGCTCCACGGACGCATCGCCTGTCCTCTCGGAAGCTGCCCTTTGCGCTGAGTAGGGAATGGGGGGGGGTGCCTACATTTGGTGTGTTTCTTTGGGGGGGGCGGGATCTCGCACTATAGGAGAAGCTTCGGAGCTGCTCGCATCCCGCATTGGAGAGGGTCTCTGCGCGCGCGCCCTGGATTTAGGATTGGGGAGAGCACAAAAACATGAATCCATTAAGAGTTGAGGGCAGCCTCACGTTCCTTCTCGGCTCAAACGCGCTGCGTGTGGGGGGTTTTTTGCGGGTGGGGCTTCTTTGGTTGGCGACCCTCTGCGCTGGTCCAGTGAGGGGAGGCAGGGGCTGGCATGGAGATTTGAGGGCTCCGAAGCCACCCTAATTTTGGAGAGACCGGGGCGTGGTCAGCAGAGCTACTAGCCGGTGTCTGAGAAGGGTCTTCGTGGTGGGTGCGGTCCGGGCGTGGACCAGGGGGGCGCCTGGCCAGGATGCGGGGTGGTCTCTGTCTGTCGCAAACCCCTCTCTATGGAGATCTGACCCAAATGGGCATTTTCGGCCCCTAAAGGAAGTTCGCTGGTCCTCGTTTCATCCTCCCCCCTCTAAGCAGGCGGGGGGGGGGGGAGAGATCTCCATGGCAGAGCATCTTAAGAGCCTTGCCCTCAAAACGATGCAATCTTCTAGTCCTCCTGATTCTGGTTTCAGCAGCAAGCCGCTTCATTCCCAGCCAGACCATTGGTCTGGGTGGTAGTTCTCATCCCTATCTGGAGATGCAGCCTGGTGCAAAACAGGCGTTTCATTGCTGAGCTATGACGCTCCTCTAATGATATAGCAAGATCCTAGTCCTCGTGGTGCAGAATAGGAACAGGAAAAGGTGGGGTGGAAACACAAGAATATAAGACAAATTCATGGTGCTGCGCCTCTTTGCCCCTGACCAGCGACTGCATTGGGGTGACTTAGAGTTCGGAGCATCGGAAGGTCAGACCATCTGTTCATCTAGCTTCGTGTTGTCTACTTTGACCGGCAGCCGCTCTTTTCAGACAGGGAGTCTTTTCCTGGTCCTGCCTGGAGACACCAAGGATTGAACCCTGGGGCCTTTTGCGTGCAAATGAAGTGCTCTGCGCACTGAGCCTGCTTCTGCCAGCACCTCCCTGTGACTTTGCCGCCTCCGTGCCCCGAAGGGAGGGCCTGGGAAGTCCGAGATGAGCTGCCCTCCTTTTATTCTCTTTCCGCTCATTTCCTCCAGGTCCTCCAGGTGCAATTTGCCAGCCTGGATGTTCCAGTCTGACCGGGAGAGAGAAAGTAAAAGAGAATAATGAGGTTGGTTTCTGCAGCGGCTTTTGTGCGGAAGAGAACAAAGCCTCTTCTTTTGCCAGATGGAATTGTCTGTGCAGGGACAGGGAAGTAGGAGAAGCAGGAGATGGTTCAGAAATGCCTGCATTTATATGACTCAGAGTAAGGCAGCTTCTCATACCTCCCTTTCAACCAGAACCTTCATTCAGGAGCCGTAGAAAAAAGAAGCCTCCAGAGGCAGGGGCAGTCTACCTGCTTTGTGCTCAGAGTTAAGGGAACATTGCAGCCGCCTGGTCTGCTAAGGCAGCAAGTCGCTGTCCTCTTAAAGTGGGGCAGAAAATGTGTTCCTTTTTTGGGGGGGTGATGGGTGCAGACTTCTGGGTTTCACGAGCTGCTTTGTCAGGGCGAAGGCCTCATGCAGAGCCATGGAAACCCTACGAGGTTCTGTCAGGAACTGGTCTGTTTGCCGCTCAATCTGCCCCGCCGCTATTTTTTCACCCCCGCATTGCCACCTTCCTCCTCCTGTTCGCCGCCATCCGTGCCACCGGCGACATTTGCCTGCCAAGAACCCGGTCCTCAAGGCGCTTCTGTTGAACCCGGACTTGCAGCTGCTCTTAGCTGGATCCCGAGTGCTTCCTCGCTGCCTACCCAGAAGAAGGCCAAGTCCCCTCACCCCACCCAACGTCTCCTCCCCCCCCTCATTTTTTAAAATTAATTTTCACAAAATTATAAACGAACAAAACACATAAACAAACAAATATAAATCATAACCTTATTAAAATTACACTTATTAACATTGTTAAGTGACTTCCTCGCTTCCCCTTGGTTGAATTTCCATGCATATCCTTTTAACGGCTTTCCAAATCCCAACGTCTCCTTTTGGCGCCGGCGACGCCACAGATGGCAGCACATTCTGCGTTTTATTTCTGGGAATAAAACCTTCAGCCCTGGATTGAGAGGCCCAGCGTGTGGCGTTTCTTTTCCAAGTGTCATTTTGGAAAGAGTTTGCCCTGTGGCACTCAGGAAAGGGCAGAGACTAGCATGCTGGTTAAATCCTTTCTTTCTTTCATCCGAAACCTCTCTTTTGGCCTCTGTCTTTTTTTCCTGTGTGGATTAAAGCTGAGCTCAGTGGAGCCTCCCCTGGGCAGGGCAGTTAACCACTGAGGATCAGATGTCAGGGACACACAGACATCTGTGTGGCCTGATGGCCCTGATCCAGCACGCCTCTGCTCGTGTCTTCTGGGTAAACTGGGTTTAACCACTGGGCACTCCCACCAACAGCACTCTCTTGCCAAAGAGGGTGCCCGTTGTGCCTCTGTGCAACCCAGCGACCTCTTTCTGCTGAGAGCGGCTGTGGAGCAAGCCACCCGCTAGAGAGGATGCTGTCTGTGCCGGCACCATCAGAGCAGGTGGTACCCGTGGAACAGGAACTCCCGGGGAAAGACAGAGGGGCGGCATGCTCAACGAGATTCTGCGATGCCCTGAAAGCCCTGGGACTCTCTTTGGCCTAAAGCGCAACGTCCCCAAAAGGCTGGCTGACGGATCCATGCTTTGCCAAACTGCAGAGTACAGAGCAGATGGTCTCTATGGCAGTCTCAGTCCCTTCCCAAACCGAAGCCTGTCTATTTTTAATACCAAAGTCTGAGATGATTGATGGGGAGGAGAAGAGCGAGAGGTTTGTGTGTTTGTGTTTGTGTGTGTGTCACATGTACACTCGCACACCATCGCAGCAGAGCAATTTTTGTCTCGGAACAGAGTGCCACCTGCCATCTGAAACCCCAATGAGGACAAACCTTGCAACTAGCTTAGTGCTGAATATATTCGCAGAGGGGAAATGAAGGCTCGTTTTGAAAAGAGTTGAACGGGGCAGGTTCTTGAGGTGGTGAGAATGGCGGCGGCAAGTGATGGCAAACAGACTTCAACAAAGAGCTTTGTGCTGTTATAGATTTGGGGCCCCCCTAAACCCTAGAAATTAATAAATTGCATAGGATTTGGATAATTTGGGATGTGAAGGGAGAAATTTTGCTTCAGAGGAATTTTGCTTGGCCCTAGGCAAAACCACCTGGCCAAACCAGTGCCATTTAAGAAACAATATGGGGCCATCGAGGGCCACAGGCAATGCAAGAGAATTTCTTCCCCCTTGCTGAGAGGTGTGGACAGAGCCTGGGGGTTGTGGGAATGTGGGTAGCAGGAGAGGATATATTGATTAAATGTTATCCTTCCTCACTCACGCTAGTGAGCTGGTAGCAGAGTACATTCCCCAGTATATTGCAGGAAGCTAGTTGACAGATTCGTTTGAATCTCTTGAGTTAAGCAAGTCAGTCTGGCTTGTCTACATTGGATTGTTCCTGGTAAATTCCCCTTTAATCCCTTTAAAAAAGAATAAAGACACAACAGTCTTCTCTTAGAAGAAACAAGAAGTTTACTTACATTCAGTTCACAGTTTGATCCTGAAGGCAGGCTCTAGCTTGTAGTTACAGAAGAGAGAGTGGGTTTATCCCATGTGGGGATTGAGCCCATGTGCTGCTGGCTGAGAGCCAGCAGACAGCAAAAGACATCAAGATGGAATAAACTGAAGAAGAAGGGGGAAGATGGCTGCGTGACCGGCCCTTTGATGGGGTCTGCTAGGGTCACGCCCCTCTACCTGGTCACACACAGAGGGAAGATGCTCCAGACCAGGTGAGGGAGGAGGTCCTCCTGGCTGGAGGAACCTCCCCCTCTGGGTCAGTCCACGAGTTGGAGTCTTGAATTGCTGGAGCAACAAAAATCCTTTCTACTTGCATTTATATCTTTATCTATATCTGCAAAGCTTGTGAGCTGTATGTATACAGCAACGCCTTGACCTGTATTACTGAAGCCTTATCTTCTGCAGTAGTTTTGAACCTTCAGTTGCCTCTGTGTAGTGACTGGAACTGTGGGCAACGTCTGTTTTGTGGGTATCTCAGCACCATAAATTAACTCTGTGCCGCATAAAGAAGTCTTCTCTTTTATCTGTCTTGAATCAACACTCCACTCCGTCAGAAGTCCCTAAGTTCCAGTGTTCTGCGAGAGGGAGAGAAAACTTCTCTCTATCCTCTTTATCCATCATCATTTTTTTATGTCATGTCTGCTGTTCTCACCTGGGGGAATAAAAAAAAGAAAGGCACACTGTCAACAGGACCAACAACACTCTGAAAGTCTGAACATGATTGCTTTCGATTCCGAGTTTTGAGGCTGTTAATAAAGAATGAATTTTTTTTAAAACAACATGACTTTGCTGAATTGGTGGCTTCCGGCAAGAATTTGTGAGTCGTCCTTGTTTTGATGGCACCTAGTTCCTCTGCGGTCAGTTTGCCCTGCCTCAGAGAGAGAGAGAGAGAGAGAGAGAGAGAGAGAGAAGGCATTTGAGCACCTTTGGGAGAGAGAGTGGGTGAGTAACTCAGGTGACAGGCTGGCGGGCGGGGGGGAGCGAAAAATTGTACACATCACTTGGGAAGACAGGCGAACTGATGCCAGTTTACTGGAAGAAGCAAAGATGGCCACTGTCAAAGCGATGATTCTTCAACATCAACTTCGTTGGACTGGTCATGTTGTGAGGATGCCTGATGATCGTCTTCCAAAGCAACTCCTCTATTCTGAACTTAAGAATGGAAAGAGTAATGCTGGTGGTCAACAAAATAGGTTCAAAGACTCTCTCAAGGCAAATCTTTAAAAATGGAGTATAAGCACCGACAACTAGGAAACAGTTGCCTGCGAGGGCTTCAGTTGGAGAACAGCCTTTCCCAAAGGTGTCCTGGGCTTTGAAGACACTCGAACTCAGGACGCAAGGAAGAAACATGCCAAGAGGAAGGCATCCTTGGCAAACCCTCACCGGGATCAACTCCTGCCTGGAAATCAATGTCCCCACTGTGGAAGGACGTGGGGATCCAGAACTGGCCTCCACAGTCCCTTACGGACTCCTTGTTAAGACCATGTTTATGGAAGAGCTGTCTGGAAAGCCAGGGGTCAGACCCAGAGGCATCTCCCCAGCCCCAGACATCTAGGGATCCTCATCCAGCTATCCTCATTCTAGCTATCAGTAATCCAGAGCCTCAGGTGCCATTGAATTCTTCCATCAGCGTCTAGTGATTAAGCCCAGGCTCACTGACCTGCCTGCGAACTCTCCGCCAGACAGAAAAAACCCATTTCCTCCTTCTCTTCTGCTTCTTGAATCCCCAGGCCACACAAATCAGGGGGAATGGCTGGGCTGCCAGGCAGTGAACCTCTGCTCTTTTGTTCCTTGAGTCCAGCACTGCTGCAGGATTCGGGAACCGTAGAGGTGCAGAGTGGGAAGGGGTCCCCCAAGAGTCATCTAGTCTGACCCGCCGCAATGAAGGGACGACAGCGAAAGAATCATAATCACCAAGCTGCTCCTCTGAGCCCCAGCCAGCCTTATTGGAAGCTGTTCTCCGATGAGGGCTTCAGGTGTGCGCCATCCTTTCTCTATTTTTTATAACGATTTATTGATTTTCAAAAGATAACAGAAAATAAAAACCAAAACAATACCAAAACAAAACAAAACAAATTGACTTCCCTCTAGCCCCTTCCTTGGTTCCCTTATTTAACAATATACCGCATGTCCATTGTTCAGCTTGACACCTATTTAAATTACTTCTTATCCGTTCATTGCAAAATTGCAAGTGATTTTTAAAACCCTGCTAATGTCTTAACCTGTGTACACTGTTTCTGTATATATGCAATAAACGTCTCTTCGTTGTCGTCTCTTCCTCTTAGTTGTCAATTTTGCCATTTCAGCATATTCCATTAATTTAACTTGCTCATCTTCTTTAGTTGGGACCCCTTCTTCTTCCCACAGATGTGCACCATCCTCGAATGGCTTGGCAGGAGACTTGCCCTCATTGAGGTTGCTTTGGGGTCCCAGCAGATGGCTTGGGAAGCGGGTGGCAGGTGCAGCCGCCCGTCTCTCAGAATCTCCCCCCCCCCCCCAGTTGCGGGAGAGTTTCTACCTCTTTGCGCCTGGCAGTTTTCCATCTAGAAAAAGGTTTGGGGCCTGGCGGGAGGGGCAGCGGCAAATAGAGGCTGTAAGGCTGTTAGGGAGAGACCGGGAGCTTCTGTATAATTGAAGGCTGTTCCCCCCACCCACCCACTCTTTTCCGCGGAAGTCGAAGCCTCGTATCCAGGGGGCTCAGGTGCAGAATTTAATTCCGAAGCCCTTCATCACTGAGAAGCCTGGAAGGCGTCGGAGGGGAATGAGAACGCTCTTCGAGAACTGGCCTTGGGGCAAAATCGATAAATATATACATATTCCTTTCTCTTTTCCCCTCCCTCTGCCTTCAAAGCGACTTTCCCCTATATTGTCAACCCATGACTCACTCGCTAGTAATTCCGCTGTGGGTTTTTAGTTTCTTTCGAAGTGGGTGCGTGTGTTTTTCAAAAAGATATACGCAGACCAAGCTTTACGATGATTCAGCTCTAGATATAGCTTAGCGGGGGAACTCTTGCTGGGTCAAGTCCATGGGCAGGCAAACTAAGGCTCGGGGGCTGGATATTAGGCCCAGATATTCCTAAAAATGCGAGAGAAATATTATTGTATGCTACGGTAGCGGCAAGAATTCTAATCACTATGAATTGGAAAGGAGAGAAAACACTGACAAAGCTGGAGTGGCAAACTAAACAGTTGGAGTACGCCGAGTTGGCTAAATTAACACAAAAAATGAGGGGTCGCTCTGATCAGACATTTATTAGGAAATGGGATATGTATATTTAAAAAATCTAATGGATTATTGTAATAACATGACATCTGTGGCAGCCTTTGAATGACTTCTGCAGTATGATGGATCAGTATGAGAAATATAATATTGATGAAAGTTAACAAAAGGAAACAGATAGATTAAGTGGTAGACGCATGGTGGGGTGACGGGAAGTCGTTAGGAATCCAAGAGGAACATATTGTAATGTAATAAGTTTTATTTTTTTATTTTATTTCCTTTATAGATAATACTTCTATATGTTTCTTCATTTTAATTTCAATAAAACGTTTAAAATCGAAAAGAAAAGAAAGGGAGCAGCACATTTCCAAACCGGGTCTTTCCCCTGGGAGGTTTTGGCCTGCAAAGCGTGGGCCGCAGGGGTCTCTCTGTTCCTCAGAGTTTTCCGCTAGCTCCCTCTGAATCAGTGCCTGGTCACTAAATGCCGGCATGGGTCAGGAGAGCACCATTTGAGTCATGCCAGGCGCTCCTCCGGGTGATTCATGACAAACTCATGTGCTGCCAGCCCAGCCGAGTCGTGCCTGAGTGGCACCCCAGGGCCCTGCGAGGCAGCTGCTTCCACAGCCCGAGGGGCTTCGCTGCTGACCCCCCCCCGGCCGCCATAAAGAGATCCACCCAGTGTGTCCCAGCACGAAAATCTTATTTTTACCCTTTCCCCAACCTCCGACGTCGAATGCACAACAACCCGGGGCTTTGTTACAGCTGTCTCTGTTTTGGGAGACAATGGAGCGTGCTCCCGCGAGTGAAGTCCAACTGCTGCAATAGGCAGCGCCGAGGTGACCAGCCTGGGCTGTGTGCAGGGAAGTCCTGGGCTGTCAGATGGGGAAAGAAACCCCCTCTTGGTCTCGCTGACGGGGTCCGAAGGAAAGCAGAGCAAGACGCTGGGCAGCAGCTTGGCTGCAGGAGTTGCCGGAAGGAGGCAGACAAGGGACTCCATTCTGGATTGGCGTCGGGTTCACTCCCGAGCCTTTTCTTCTCCCAAAATATCCCGCAAGGCAGCAGAGGTTTAGGGTCAGTTTCCTTTCTCCCCTATGGGCTCCCTTCCCAGCTGGATCTCTGCCTCTTGGCCTCCACGAGAGCCAGTGTGGTGTAGTGGTTAAGAGCGGTAGTCTCGTAATCTGGGGAACCGGGTTCGCGTCTCCGCTCCTCCACCTGCAGCTGCTGGGTGACCTTGGGCCAGTCACACTTCTTTGAAGTCTCTCAGCCCCACTCACCTCACAGAGGGTTTGTTGTGGGGGAGGAAGGGAAAGGAGACTGTGAGCCGCTTTGAGACTCCTTTGGGTAGTGATAAAGTGGGATGTCAAATCCAAACTCCTCCTCCTCCTCCTCCTCCTTCCTCTCCTCCTTCAGCTCCTGCCTCCGATTCTGAACTGCTCTCTGCCCCCGACTCACCCCGCTCACAAAGCCCTGTTCCCTCTTCTTCCCAGTCTTCTCCTGCTTCTCCCTCATCATTGCCCCATCCCCATTCCCTGAGCTCTGAACCTTTTCCCCCTGGGGGTTCCCTAGCCGGTTCCCCCCACCATCCCTCTGCCTCCAACCAGCCCAGACAATGCTAAGCTAGGTGGCCCCAATGGTCTGGCTCGGTCTAAGGAGTCTTCCTAGGAATGCAACCTGGTCACGCAGTCACATCAAGGCTATGCAAGTGGGCAGAAGAGATACCTGCCCTGCCGATTTTTTTCTTGAGGGGTCGACGCAAAGCCTCCACCTCCCAGGGCAGTCTACCTTTCTAAGCGCCAGAAACTTTGGTCCTGTGGAAAAGCAGGAAGCGAGAGCTGGTGTTGCGTGTCTGTGTGGATAGGTGAGGGAGGAGGACTGCTTGGCTTTTAATCCTCCCTGCTTGGGAACAAACCGGTGGCAATACTCTCTTTTTATTTTCAAAGAAGAATCGGCGGGCCCTGTAATTGGTGGCCATTAGGGGTGGCTGATGACAGGCAAAGGGAGAGGATGATCTCAGGAATGGCCGTGACAGAGGCTGGAAAGGATAATGGCGCAGGACTGCTTTTAGGGGCGTGAGGCGTTTGGGCGTGAGTCACCCTTCCCGACCTGTTTGCCTCTGCTCTGCAAGTGCCGCCATTAAAACGTCTTCCTTGTGCCGAGCTGAATCCTGAGCAATGCGCTTTGGAGTCTGAGCAACTGTCATGCAGGCAGGAGCAGCATTTGGAGATATCCTGGATTCCCCCCCCCCCCCGGATCCCAGAGCTGCACTGCCTCAGGCTGCCCCCACTTTCTGCTCTGTAGGCAGCAGCCTCCTTCCAAATGTACAGGGCATTTTGCTGCAACGGGGGCAGCCCTCCCAGTGAGCGAGGCCCCGGGCATCTTCCCCTTGCCCCCAAAGCCTTCCCATTGCATTGCAAGCGGGTTGGACTAGATGAGCCTTGGGGTCTCCTCCAGCCCTCCAGTTCCAGGGTCCTTGAAGTCCTTGGCAGCCGCAAATCCACCCTGGGTCCCTTCAGAACTGGCATCCCTGTGTTATAAGAAAAAACACTGCTCCTTTTTGGTACCCAAAAGCCTGTCTAGAGTCCTTATGTGGGTTCTCTATCGGAAGGAGAAAATAGCAGAGGCCAAGCAGAGAATATTAGAAGCCAAGCAGCTTGTAAGCCTGATCTTTATTAACTGTTGCAACAGGGCCCTCACTCCCCACATGCAGGAGGGAGGAGGAACCCAAAACAAAGGTGTGCAAGCTCTTATATAGACTTTTGAAACTGCCCACCCTGTAGCTCAAGACCACCCTCCTCCAAAACATCATCCATACATCATAGAAAGAGGCCGTCCCCAGCAAAAATGGGAGTGTGTTGCTTCTCTCCTGTATGCCAGGAGACCTGAGAATGCCTTATCTGATTGCCTTTTCTGGGTAGCCACCTAGAGTGGCTGGGGAAACCCAGCCAGATGGGCGGGGTACAAATAATAGTAGTAGTAGTAGTAGTAGTAGTAGCAGTAGTAGTAGTAGTAGTAGTAGTAGTAGTAGTAGTAGTAATATATTTCCTTGGAGATGGTAAATACTTAGTTCCTGAATCTCTTACGCATATTGAGAGTGTGCTCCGCTGATCAGATACTTGCCAGACTGTATTTACAGGGAGGCGTAAGCCCCTACAGTCCAAAGACCATTGGAAAGCTTTTCCCATTTCCTTCCTCCTTGCAGAGAAATATTTGAGGTCAATTTGGGAGAGTCCAAATGGCTTCAGGATTGCTCTCCTGTACTATTTCAGACACGTGGTTGATATACTTATGTATGTGTTTGCCTTATGAACATTTATTTTATATATATAAGACCTTAGAATTCCTAAAGCACCTGCTTCTCAGAAACCCCTCAAGCCCACAATCTTGTTTTGTGGTTTGGTTCTTAACTTGCAAACGCTGGCGAGGGAGAGAGAGGAAGGCTCTCAGTTTGTGAGCTGGAAAGGAGCAAAATTACCTTTAAAAGCCCATGTCCCGCCGAGCATGGAAATGGAGCGAGCAGCAGTCTGGTCGAAGGCTGCTCTTGTGCTTTATTAGCCCAGACCTGTTTATTGCCCTGTAATAATGGTGGTTCAGGAGATATGGATCTGGCTGCTTGCCTTCCGATCGAATTTCAGCAGAGGGGAAAGTCAGGCTGAGGAAATGGCCTTTCCTGGAGAAGGAGGCTGCCCCCCCCCCCGCCTCTTCCTCCAGCTTCAGGAGTTTTCGATTTAGAGTCTCCTGGGGGTACCAATCAGTGCTGCATTATTTGTCCCAGGGGGGGAATTCAAAGGTCAACTGCTCTTTCAGCCCCCTGAGCCTGCAAGGACCAGAAGGGGCAGCCTGCAAAATGCGGGCTGCCATTTGGATGGTGGAACACAGCTGGTTGGAGCGTGGCGCCGACAACGCCAAGGTTGCAGGTTTGACCCCCCCATA